>NC_140006.1:11535929-11813157 GCF_964263955.1 Coregonus lavaretus | reverse complement strand
CTACAAACGGAGGTTAGACACTTGGGTGGCTGTTGAGGAGACAGCAGGCTGATGAGTGACTGAATGCATTTCATTTCATGGAGCAGAATACATTTCACAGTTACCTTAGCACAGTTAGCGTGCTACCGTTAGGCTTTGGTGCATATCGTGATTGTTCCCCCAGGTTACTGGTACTAAGACTGTGCAGCTCAAGTGTCAGACTCACATATCCATCAATATCCAAAATACTCCAGTCTCATGCACACCTATACCTCTGCACCTTTATTTTGTCAATGTTTTGGTTCCATGTGGTAAGAAGGTCCTGTGTGCTATGAGTCGGAGAGACAGGTAAGTATCTCAAACAGTGCCTGTTTATCTCTTATCCTTACTGTTCTTCTGTCCCTCTGTCATGTGCCTTTTCTCTTGTTCTATCTCCTAGTTCCTCTGAAGTTGCATGAGGTCAACGTTCATGTTTTAATGAGCTTGGATCCCAGGAAAACACTGAATTTCTCATTTGGGTCCCAGGCTGAAAAGGTTTAAGACCTCCTGATCTACAGTATAGCTCTGTCCTTATCGAGCCAAGCTAAGCTAAGCAGGGCTGTGTATCTCAGCCTGTAGGTGAAGTCTTAAGTGTCCTCTTCCTAGTTGTAAATCACTGCGCTGCCATTGGTCAGAGCAGACAAGTGAAAGCCAATTATCCGGTATCAGCTGCACATCCTCCTGGGCGGTAATTAAGTTGTCCACTCTGCATGAATACCCCCTGCCTTCTCCTTTATCTTATTACCTAGCTAACATTATTAATTTCTTTCTTCCTCCATAATGGCTTTATCTTCTGTGTTGGAGCCTTTGTTTCTCTGTTTAGCTGAGTCATGTTTGTTTGTCTTTAGAGTCCTTCTCTTTTAATTTTGTATTATTTTAGTTTAGTTTAGTTTTCCTTTGTTTAGTTTCATTTCCTTTTTCCACCTTTTTCTTATATCCTTGTTTTGCTTGGGTTTTTCAAGCTCTCTCTGCCACTGTCTCTTTGCTCTCCCTTTCTCTTTCTTCGCTGCGTTCCTTACTCCCCTGCCCCTGCAAATTTCCTCTTCCTGCCCCTCGTCCAATCAGAGCCATCGGCTGCACCCCTAGGTGTGTCCTGTGACAGCCCCAGCTCCACCTCCCTGAGGGTAAGTTGGAAACCACCACCCACTGAGACCCAAAATGGCGTACTGACTGGTTATGAGCTGCGCTACCAGCAAGTGGTGTCTGGGGCCAGGGTCGAAGGTCAGGGTCCGGAGGTGAAGGGGCCTCCCATCCCCCCAGAGCAGGGGCAAGTGGTGTTGGAGGGGCTAGAAAAGTGGACCTGGTACCGCGTTATCCTGGCAGCCTTCACTACCGAGGGGTCCGGACCGGAGAGCCCGGCGCTGCTCTGCCGCACGGACGATGACGGTGAGTGTGTGGGTGTATATGTGTGTGTATACATTGATCAACTGATCAATGAACTGATAGAGTAATTATATGTTGTGTGTATGTGTGTGTTCCTCAGTTCCGGGTGCGGCCCCTCGGCAGGTGGAGGTCCAGCCCTTCAACTCCACGGCCCTCAGGGTCACCTGGCGATCTGTGTTGGCAAGGCAACGTCAAGGCCAGATCCGTGGTTACCAGGTGCACTATGCTCACGTGGAGAGCGGCTCATCTCGCAGTCTTCCCCGGATCAAAGACCTGCTATTGGACGACAGCCAGGTGATGTCATCACTAATCTTACTATTCTTACTTCCATTTTTCTTTCAAATATTTAATCGGAGTATCTTCGCAACAGTGAAGTACACACTTAAAACATAACATACACCTTTGCCAGCTATCACACCTCTGCAGATCATGGCAGGTTTCTACCGCTAAAGTGAAGCAAATCATTTGTCTTACATTTATCTCACTTTTAGTCTTTGTAGTACGCATCACTTCCCCCTACGCTCTAATCTCCTCTCTTGACTCATTCACTCCTTTCTCTCTCCTCCCTCTCTTTCTCTCCCCTCCGCTCCCCTCTGGGTCTTCCCGTGGGATCAGTTTGTGGAGGATGACTCTACTGAATACGTGAGTATGGCTCATTCTGTCAGTATTAAACTGAACCTACATTACAGTAGTTATGTTGTATGTTGCATAACGTAGTTATGAAATCCTCATTAGGAGATATCTTCTATCTGAGAGACAGTCAGTTTGTAACGTCTCTATGTGAAGTAATAGGACAGAGTAAGTTCATGCTTACTGATGTTTTAGTAGAGATAGGAGGAGAAAGGAGGGGGTAGGCAGGAAGGGAGAGGGGAGGGAAGGAGAGAGAGAGAGGTTTGATAGAGGTTTAGCTGAAAAAGGAGTGTGTGTGTGTGTGTTACCCTGTAGGAGATGATTGTGGGGGGTCTTAAGCCAGAGACCTCTTACTCTGTGTCTGTTGCGGCCTACACCACTAAAGGGGACGGAACACACAGTAAAGCCAGGGTGGTGCAGACACTGGGGATTGGTGAGCATCACACACACCCTCAAAAAGGATAAGATCACTAACAAATGCACACACCCATAATACACACACAATGCACACAGGCTACAATAGCATATTACACGTACTATACAGTATATTCATGTATTAAAAGTACAATGCATAGCTGACATGTTTGTGCCTCTCCTTCTTCCTCTTGTCTGCAGTGCCTGGTGCCCCCTCCCTGTCAGTCCGCCCAAGGTCTGAGTCCTCCATGGTGGTGAGATGGGGGCCCCCTTCAAGGGGGTCAGACTCAGATCCAGGGGCCAAAGGGTCTGAAATTCAGATCCAGGGTTACCGGCTACAGTTTGGGCTGAAGAATGCCACCATGGACACTATGGTGGAGTTTTCGGCCAGGGAGCGAACGTACACTCTCACAGACGTATTTCCAGGTTTGACCTATGTCGTTACTCTTTCTGCCAAAAGCCGGTCGGGGTACGGAGATGAGGCGCGGGAGGAACTCGAGATGCCTGAGTACCCACCCAGGGGGTACCCCCAAATCTTGGAATCCATTAATGCCACCTGCTGTTCACTCCAGTTCTCCTGGCTGCCCCCTGTGCCAAGGGAGCGAAACGGCGTGATCACTGAATACACAGTAGCTTACCGGGAAGCGGGGGGTCTTGACACTATGGGCATTGACCCTCTCGGCCCCCCTCGCCAGATCACGCTCCCAGCCAGTGAGTCCAGCTACACCATCCTGGGCCTGAACTACAGCACGGGGTATGAGGTGCAGATGAGTGCTCACACCAGCGTAGGTCCCGGCCCCTTCAGTCCCCCGCTGCTGTATCGCACACTGGCTTTCGAGACAGGTAGGGCTGGCCTGGGGCTTGTGCACAGGGCTCAGGAGAACCCCCCCTATTGACTCTAAGCACTGGTCTAGAGTCATATTTGTCTGCTTTAATCTGAACCTTGAATATCATAGTCCAAAATGCAAAGCTGACTCTGGGCCAGTTCTAAGGAGTGACTTTCATCCACAGAGTGGTTGAAAACTACAAAGTCCACTGGAAAATCCCAGTATCCTCCACACACCCACCACCTCCTCCCTCACCTACCCCTCACCTCCAAGGAAAACGGACTGAATGCCACAGGAATTAATGTATGGAGAACAATCTCACACACTCACAGGTAAAAGTCAGTAGAAAAGCCGGGCAGGATGTGAACTGTGAGGTAAGTGTTGAGTCTTGGCTCATTAGCTGAACGAGGCTTTAGTTTAGACACATGGTTGGTATCTAAAGGTAAGCTTTTACGTCAGACAATCCAGCACCTCCTTTTGGATTGACTTAACCTATTCCAACCTTTGTTGACATGTTGTCAGTGTGTTTTTTAACCCTAACACTCCCCAACAGGCACTAAACCCCTAAACACTAAACACACACATTCTTCAGTTCTGTTTCTCTCCCTCCACTCTTCACTCTGATCAATCAATCCACCTCTCCACCTCTTCCTCCTCCAAACCTTCATCTGTCGTTCCCACTAACACGAAGTCAGATCAGTCTAAAGACATGCTCCTACCCCATCACTCACCCAGACACCCACTTACAGGTCTACAGGGTGGAAGCGGAGGAGTGGAGAGGTTGATTGGCACAGTGCAGTCTAGATGACCCTGCCTTGACTGTGTCTACATGTATCTTACAGGAGAATTATGTATATCTAACCTCCCTTCATTCCCCTCACAGCGACCCCATTCCCCTTTGAGAAGATAGTTATTTGGCAGTTACATATTCTGTGTGTTCTGTTCTGGAAATCTACCGGAGCTAATTAGGCTAGAATGAGATAAAGTAGGATTAGGCAGATGATGTCATAGTAAAGAGGAAGTACAGTGCACACAGGAGCCAACAGTTCCTATCTCTTCTATCCTTCGATTCTATTCACTCTTATTTGGTACCCAGTGCCAATATATGTACTTCCTAAAGAATGTTGAGATGTATGACATCACCTTCATCTTATTTTAGGAATTTGGATCCTTTGTTATAGAACCTACTACAATGGGTTGGTAGCTTCTCCACAAAGGGTTAAGGACCGTTGAGACATGTGAATAGGGCGGTCTACACCTCAACTGATCATTTGTCTGTTCTCCATCTTCCAATCAGATGTCCCGAGGAACTTCTCAGTGAACCTGGCGACCAAGACGAGTGTTCTGCTGACCTGGGAGTTCCCTGACAGCCCCTACCCATACCACTTTACTGTGAGTGTGTGTGTATATATGTGTGTGTGTGTCCGTGTGTATGTGTGCGTAAACACAATTGTGCGTGCATGTGTGTGTATGCCACTACGTGTGTATATACCATATGTGCAGTATGATCTTAGCCGTAAAATACCCTCTCTTCCTCCCCTATCCTTTTCCTCCCAGGTGGAGTATAATCATCAGAAGATGGAGGTGGATGCCAGGCTGAGGAAAGCAGTGATCCCCAACCTGCAACCTGATACTGACTATGACTTCAAGATCACCTCCCCCGAGGGCAACATGGGCCGGCTGAGGCACCGCATCCTAGCCAAGACGTCTCCACTAATCGGCATTCGTCGTCCGGAGATAGACCACAGCCGTGACACGGAGACCACCATCACCATCATTCTGCCCTCACTGGAGAACCGCAGCCCTGTCAAGTAAGGCCTACCTAGAGGGTGGATTTCTACTGATTTTAATGGTTTTTAGAATTTGCCATGGAAACATTTCTATGATATTTTCTGATGTCCTGGGTGCTGGTTGTGTCTTCTCTAGGAATGTGTATGTGGTGGTAGTTCCTCTGAGGAGGGCGAGGGGGGTCATCAGGCATCTTAAGAACCCAGACGAGATGGACCTGGAGGAGGTGAGAGCTATGGCAACCCTTCTGGGAACACATGACATGACTGGTCCTCTCGCTGAGAACCTTTGCTCTTTTAGATTTTCTCATGTGGTTTCTTAATGTTAACATAAAAACGTATCAGTAACATCCATCTCTCTTTCTCTTTGTCTCCCTCCCAGTTGTTGGACATCAGTCAAAGACAGAGGGACTCTAGACAGCAAAAACAGGTGGACCTGCGTCGCGCCTACATCACTGCCCGCTTCACCCCTGCTACCCTGCCAGCCTTCTTTACTCTGGGGGACCAGCTGGACTACGGAGGCTTTGAGAATCGCGCTCTAGAACCGGGACAGGAGTACGTGTTCTTCATCTTGGCTGAACTCAATGGCACCACAGGGGTACGGGAAAATCCAATTATGATTTTTTGTTTGTTTTTGTGTGATTGCATATACAGTTGAAGTCGGAAGTTTACATACACTGAGGTTGGAGTCATTAAAACTCGTTTTTCAACCACTCCACAAATTTCTTGTTAACAAACTATAGTTTTGGCAAGTCGGTTAGGACATCTACTTTGTGCATGACACAAGTAATTTTTCCAACAATTGTTTACAGACAGATTATTTCACTTATAATTCACTGTATCACAATTCCAGTGGGTCAGAAGTTTACATACACTGTTGACTGTGCCTTTAAACAGCTTGGAACATTCCAGAAAATGATGTCATGGCTTTAGAAGCTTCTGATAGGCTAATTGACATCATTTGAGTCAATTGGAGGTGTACCTGTGGATGTATTTCAAGGCATACCTTCAATCTCAGTGCCTCTTTGCTTGACCTCATGGGGAAATCAAAAGAAATCGGCCAAGACCTCAGAAAAAAAATTATAGACTCCCACAAGTCTGGTTCATCTTTGGTAGCAATTTCCAAATGCCTGAAGGTACCATGTTCATCTGTACAAACAATAGTACGCAAGTATAAACACCATGGGACCACGCAGCCGTCATACCGCTCAGGAAGGAGGCGGTTTGCAACTGCACATGGGGACAAAGATCATACTTTTTGGAGAAATGTCCTCTGGTCTGATTAAACAAAAATAGAACTGTTTGGCCATAATGACCATTGTTATGTTTGGAGGAAAAAGGGGAAGGCTTGCAAGCCGAAGAACAGCATCCCAACTGTGAAGCACGGGGGTGGAAGCATCATGCTGTGGGGGTGCCTTGCTGCAGGAGGGACTGGTGCACTTCACAAAATAGATGGCATCATGAGGAATGAAAATTATGTGGATATATTGAAGCAACATCTCAAGACATCAGTCAGGAAGTTAAAGCTTGGTCGTAAATGGGTCTTCCAAATGGACAACGACCGCAAGCATACTTCCAAAGTTGTGGCAAAATGGCTTAAGGCCAACAAAGTCAAGGTATTGGATTGGCCATAACAAAGCCCTGACCTCAATCCTATAGAAAATGTGTGGGCAGAACTGAAAAAGCGTGTGCGAGCAAGGAGGCCTACAAACCTGACTCAGTTAAACCAGCTCTGTCAGGAGGAATGGGTCAAAATTCTCCCAATTTATTGTGGGAAGCTTGTGGAAGGCTACCCGAAACTGTCACGCCCTGGCTCTGGGGACTCTGAAATGTTGAGCCAGGGTGTGTAGTTTCTGTGTTATATTTTCTATGTTGATGTTCTAGATCGTTTAGATCTATGTTGGCCAGGGTGGTTCCCAATCAGAGGCAGCTGTATCTCGTTGTCTCTGATTGGGGACCATACTTAGGCAGCCTGTTTGGCACTAGTCGGTGTGGGATCTTGTTCCGTAAAGGTTTGTTTTGTGTAACCTAGGACTTCACGTATCGTTTGTTTGTTGTTTTGTGTCGTGTTAAGTACAGTGGGGGAAAAAAGTATTTAGTCAGCCACCAATTGTGCAAGTTCTCCCACTTAAAAAGATGAGAGAGGCCTGTAATTTTCATCATAGGTACACGTCAACTATGACAGAAAAAATGAGGAAAAAAAATCCAGAAAATCACATTGTAGGATTTTTAATGAATTTATTTGCAAATTATGGTGGAAAATAAGTATTTGGTCAATAACAAAAGTTTCTCAATACTTTGTTATATACCCTTTGTTGGCAATGACACAGGTCAAACGTTTTCTGTAAGTCTTCACAAGGTTTTCACACACTGTTGCTGGTATTTTGGCCCATTCCTCCATGCAGATCTCCTCTAGAGCAGTGATGTTTTGCGGCTGTCGCTGGGCAACACAGACTTTCAACTCCCTCCAAAGATTTTCTATGGGGTTGAGATCTGGAGACTGGCTAGGCCACTCCAGGACCTTGAAATGCTTCTTACGAAGCCACTCCTTCGTTGCCCGGGCAGTGTGTTTGGGATCATTGTCATGCTGAAAGACCCAGACACGTTTCATCTTCAATGCCCTTGCTGATGGAAGGAGGTTTTCACTCAAAATCTCACGATACATGGCCCCATTCATTCTTTCCTTTACACGGATCAGTCGTCCTGGTCCATTTGCAGAAAAACAGCCCCAAAGCATGATGTTTCCACCCCCATGCTTCACAGTAGGTATGGTGTTCTTTGGATGCAACTCAGCATTCTTTGTCCTCCAAACACGACGAGTTGAGTTTTTACCAAAAAGTAATATTTTGGTTTCATATGACATTCTCCCAATCCTCTTCTGGATCATCCAAATGCACTCTAGCAAACTTCAGACGGGCCTGGACATGTACTGGCTTAAGCAGGGGGACACGTCTGGCACTGCAGGATTTTAGTCCCTGGCGGCGTAGTGTGTTACTGATGGTAGGCTTTGTTACTTTGGTCCCAGCTCTCTGCAGGTCATTCACTAGGTCCCCCTGTGTGGTTCGGGATTTTTGCTCACCGTTCTTGTGATCATTTTGACCCCACGGGGTGAGATCTTGCGTGGAGCCCCAGATCGAGGGAGATTATCAGTGGTCTTGTATGTCTTCCATTTCCTAATAATTGCTCCCACAGTTGATTTCTTCAAACCAAGCTGCTTACCTATTGCAGATTCAGTCTTCCCAGCCTGGTGCAGGTCTACAATTTTGTTTCTGGTGTCCTTTGACAGCTCTTTGGTCTTGGCCATAGTGGAGTTTGGAGTGTGACTGTTTGAGGTTGTGGACAGGTGTCTTTTATACTGATAACAAGTTCAAACAGGTGCCATTAATACAGGTAACGAGTGGAGGACAGAGGAGCCTCTTAAAGAAGAAGTTACAGGTCTGTGAGAGCCAGAAATCTTGCTTGTTTGTAGGTGACCAAATACTTATTTTCCACCATAATTTGCAAATAAATTCATTAAAAATCCTACAATGTGATTTTCTGGATTTTTTTCTCTCAATTTGTCTGTCATAGTTGACGTGTACCTATGATGAAAATTACAGGCCTCTCTCATCTTTTTAAGTGGGAGAACTTGCACAATTGGTGGCTGACTAAATACTTTTTTTCCCCACTGTACATATTAAAATGTACGCTTATCACGCTGCGCCTTGGTCCGTATCTTCTGTTAACGATCGTGACAGAAACGTTTGACCCAAGTTAAACAATTTAAAAGCAATGCTACCAAATACTAATTGAGTGTATGTAAACGTCTGACCCACTGGGAATGTGATGAAAGAAATAAAAGCTGAAATAAATCATTCTCTCTACTATTATTCTGACATTTCACATTCTTAAAATAAAGTGGTGATCCTTACTGACCTAAGACAGGGAATTTTTACTAGGATTAAATGTCAGGAATTGTGAAAAACTGAGTTTAAATGTATTTGGCTAACGTGTATGTAAACTTCCAACTTCAACTGTATGTATTGTAGGAAGTCATGTCTTCTCCCTCATTCTCAAAAGACAAGCTACTTTGGCATGGCCATGAACAACACTGCTAAGACAATAAAAAGATATATCACTCTACAAATGGAGAATGAAAAGGCAATAATATGAATTACCCCTAGTGTGATATGTATTCCTTACTCAATGTGCTCTGTTTGTGTATTGTAGAAGATGTACGGGGCCAGCCCCTACACAGACCCAGTGATAGCCCCCGACTCAGACCCCCAGCCCCTGGACGCGGGGGACGGTTTGATCTGGGTGGTGGGACCTGTCCTGGCCGTGGTCTTCATCATCTGCATCGTCATCGCCATCCTGCTCTACAAGAAGTGAGTGAGACCCGGGGAGGGACTGGCACGGAAGTTACCCTGGGATTGTATATCTAACAAATATAACACAGTAAAATCAGCTTGCATGCTTTGCTATAACCAGCAAACATAATAATATGCTATTAGTAGCTCAAATTCTAACACGCTATACCTAGCTAACATGCTAACACCCTATAACTAGTTAGCTAACATCTTAAGATGCTATAACTAGCTAACATGCTAACACCCTATAACTAGATAGCTAACATCTTAACATGCTATAACTAGCTAACATGCTAACACATACAGTATGGTTCTATCTCATTACAACCATTGAAATGTGTCTATTAAAGCTTACATAGTATACTGTCATATTAACAGGCAAAGATACAATAGCCAGGATTGTAAGGGCAGCTAGCCTGACCCAGCCAAAGAGATGTGTCATCCTTAGTAACCCAGCCATCAAGCTTTTGAATACAAATGTATCACATTCCTCTTTTCATTATTCACTCCCTCGCTCGCTCCTGTTTCGGAAGCAGCAAGCCAGACAGGTGAGTGTCGGCCGTACTAAATATTTTGATCTCTAAGGACAAATTATACAGTGTCAATTCAAATGCCTAACTCACAGTGCCACAATTTATAGTAATAATGCAGTCTAAAGTATTTTGAACTTGTGTTCATTGAGACAATATATTGTGATGAATACTGTTAGACAGTCATGACCTCTAACGTCTCTACTCTCTCTGGTGTGTCTCTTGTCCGGTGTGTGTGTCCTGTTGTGTTCCGTCTCCCTGGTCCCTGAGCAGTAAGAGGAAGGACTCTGAGCCAGGCACCAAGAGCCTTCTGGGTAACGCTGAGATGATGGCCCACCACCCCACAGACCCCGTCGAGATGAGACGCATCAACTTCCAGACCCCTGGTATTGTGCACAGACACACGCATGCACACAATCACACACACATTTTTCGATAGCACATTCTTTCTTGATAAAATAAAGAAAAGTTGCTGAATTTATATGGTGGGAGGAACTGCAATAAAGAACAAAGTGAATTTCAAGTGTAGAAAGTTACCACAGCAAACACACCAGGGTCAGGTTTTATAACCCTCTGAAGCTTCTGCCAGGGTTCCATTTCCTTCTGAGATCAAAATGGCTGTCCTCCAGGTTAGTACAGTTAAGATGAGTCATCGTCCATGAGTCATACCTGTGCAACGGGCGGCACGGCACTCTGCCCAAACACTGTAACCGTCTCAGTGTCTGCCTGCCCGCCCACTGTCCACCTGGCAGGCGCTAGATAGCCATGCCAGAGAGGACAGAGGTGTCAACTCTGTCAGAACTGAAAAATACTTACATGACCTATTTGTTCTTGAAAACATTAAAGGTGAGAGTTAAAGTTACATTTAGCTAATATAATTATATTTCTGTCTAGAAAGCGTGGTACAGTTCTTCCGCTCTTCCTAGCGTGGCCAGACAAAGCAGACCCACTCCGCCTCCACACACTCTGTGATTCCCACCTCCAACTGCTCTGGTGTTAAATCCCACGGCTACGCCTCTGCCACTTCCTGTTACCCTCAGTATTATGAGAAACTGCTTCCCCCTCACAGAAGGAACTTAGATGAAAATGAGGAGGATGTTATTATGTAAAATATACAGTATATTGTATAATTAGGTTATTTGTGGCAATATTAACATTATTCATGCAGCACAGGTGTTGTTCAATGTATTCATCCGTTTGATATTTGCTTTAACAGATTGTTTTCTTACAATTTGGCCTATATTTTACAAAACTGCTCATGGTGCGTTAAGAAGATGTGTTCAGAAGTCTATAAAATGAATTCTAGTTTCTGGCATAAAATGGATTATGATGATATTTAATTATATTTTATAGCACTCTCCCCTACATCTGACAGTGCTTTACATTGTATGGGAGTAACACTCGTCCTCCACACCATTACCACCCACTGTGTGTGTGGAGATGCTCAGAGTGCTGTTCGGCCTAATTAACACTCTGTCTTTTTTTGTTTTTCTCTGAGTCATCGCTCGCACTCCTAATCGCTCAGAAAAGTCATTTCCATATCAAAGGAAAACTATTCCAAACCAACCGAATCGCAGACTTTGTATCTTTTAAGTGGATTAATATTGATTCTCTGTTGTGGTATTCGTGTAATATGCTTTTTTTAAACTCTGTAATTGTATTTTGCCATCTAACAAAGAACCCGTAATTAATCTTGTGCAATGACAGAGAGGTGTGTGTAGGTGTACTCTATGCGGTCTTGTCACTGGCGGATTTACCATTAGGCAGAAGAGGCAATTGCTTCAGGCCTCACATCATCAAGGGGTCTCATTTTCTTGAGGCATAATAATAAAACATTTAAAAATCCCCATCAAAATCTGTCTGTTTAAGATAGAGATATCTGTTTTTTTGCATGGGCTGCATCTTAATCCAGGTGGCCGAGCTATAGCGGTGTTTGTCAGACCAGGAGAAAATCGATATTCTCACAAAAACATCTGTAGGGTCCGAACGGTTTGGGATACACACTAATATGAACCCTCTATGGAAAGATGAGACTCTCACGAACACGATGGTGTTCTCTGTTTTGCTCTACCACCGTCGTCTGAAGGTAACCAGGTACTGGGCCAACAAATGAATGTGAAGGGAATAGGGCATTTCCATGTAAAAGGTATACCGGTAATTCCACTGTAATTCAATATTATTATTTTTTTTTGCTTTGTATGAATCCGTTTTTCAATGCGTTTCTATGGGCTAATGGCAGTAAGGCAAAATTCAATGTTTCATCCAATATTTTTTTTTTTTATATATACAGGGGTCCTAAAATTCTAAATCAAATAGCTAAATGATCCTTGGTATGACGATGTTAAAACAATTCCATATGTTAGCTTAGTAGAAACCCAGCCCCCTTAGACTCTAGGGGGATGCAATACGCATTTCTTTAGTAAAAAGACAGGTGCTGCTGAAAATACTGCCATTGTTGTCGAGGCAGAGGCAGAGGACATGTATATGTAGCCCATGTATTATGGCATGTCATACTCTTTTTGTCCAGACAGCATCAGATACATGTGCTACATATAGTAAGACAGAGGGGTGCTGTTTCGCTAGCTCAGATGCTTTCTCCGGTGAGATAGTTTCAGCCACTTGCTAATTCAAGGAAGTTGGTGGGTGCACAGTGCACTGTTCGGATGCTGGAATTATTTTGGATGAACGTCCAAAGGTAATCAACTTTTTTAAGTGATTTTTTTAAAACAATCAGATGAAAACATCATGACTGGTTGAGTTCATGGCACATTAAAAGGTAATAAATTTTTACAGTTAAATGACATGTCTTTACTATAAGGGGGAGGGGGGGGGGCTTTAGACTGGCCTCTAATGCCTAGGCAGGATTGAGCTTAACTCGGTCTTGAGTCGCACTCACAAACTGGGTTCGAAACCCACTTAGTCACACAGAGAGCCTTCATAATGACCCTTGACCTCTGACCTCCTACCTTTAACCCTTGTCCCTGTCCTGCAGGTATGATGAGCCACCCTCCCATCCCCATCACAGAGCTGGCTGAACACACAGATCTGCTCAAGGCCAACGACAACCTGCGTCTGTCTCAGGAGTACGAGGTGAGAGATGCAGTATGGAGGAACAGATGAACATCACTCTTACATACAATACTATACAGTACCTAGGGATAGGGTTATTCCTCAAAGTGTACCAGTTGCCCCTTGCAAACTAAGATAGTATCCTATCCAATACTCCTTGATCTTCATCAAAACCTTTTTATAAATTCTACTTAATGCTCTCAATTAGATTTTAGGTGCCATTATCTATAAATTAGGAGAAAACATTGCAACTGATGTGGAAATCCTATAACTCTTTATCTCTGTTTCCTGGTCTCTCCAGTCCATTGACCCTGGTCAGCAGTTTACCTGGGAGCACTCCAACCTGGAGGTGAACAAGCCCAAGAACCGCTATGCTAACGTAATCGCCTACGACCACACCCGTGTCATCCTCGCTCCCATAGAGGGTTCAAGTCCAGGTACATTCAGGGGTGTCATGCACCCCAAAAATCTGAGGGGGCACAATGTACGTGAGGATGGCTGTGGGGGGGGGGGGTCTGGATTGGGTCTCCCGTCCATAAATTTGAGAAATTTGCATTTTTCAAACACCCGAAACAGCCTTTTCCTGCAATCTAGAGCCATAATCATTACGCTTCATTCTATATAAAAAAATATGTTCATTTTCCTGCATAGCTAAGCATACCTCTTGAGCTGTCTTTTTAAACTAAATATGCTTCTCTGCATCTCTGCTAAAATCTGGGTAAAGGATTGAAAGGAATTGATCTAAAGGAATGTCTTATTTGGTACATTTAGTAATTGCTTGCTTTTCTAAAGTCTACCAACCTTACCAGCAGGCATGCCAGCTAAGATAGTTAGACAAGCTAGCTACTCTAACTTGATTGATAGCCTGAAATGGCTTCTTGGTAGCTAGTTATGAGGTTGGGAGATTGGGAACCTATCTGGGCTAACTAAAGCCAACTTCATAAAATTGCTAGGTGGCTAGTAGTATTACAGAGAAACAACTACAAAAAATGTAACTAAAAAATTCTAAAATGATAATAAAAATATAAATGTAAAAAAGAAATAACAGGACAAATCTGATGGGGCACGACGCCTCTGGATACGGTGTACAGCTGATGAGACGTTGGCCTCACTCATAAGACATGAAATCATTGTAAATTATGAATAACATGCCTGATATTGTTTGATAGACTAAAATCAGATTGATACATCGACATACCCAGATACGGACAGATCTAGATACATGCGTAGTCCCAGAAACATGCATATACCCACATACATGCATATACCCAGAAAAAGCATAGTCCTTGACTAAAAGGAATGTCAATTGAAGTGAATAGGAATCTCAACAACTCTCCTATCTTCCTCATTCTCCCGCTCCATATCCAGGCATCCTGGGTAGTGACTACATCAATGCTAACTACATCGACGGCTACAGGAAGCAGAATGCCTACATTGCCACACAGGGCCCGCTGGCGGAGACGTTCGGGGACTTCTGGAGGATGGTGTGGGAACAGAGAGCAGCCTCCGTGGTCATGATGACACGCCTGGAGGAGAAGTCACGGGTTAGAGGAGGAGGGACAGGGCAACACTCATCCACTCACTGTTATTATCTACTGTAGGGCAACACTCATCCACTCACCGTTATTATCTACTGTAGGGCAACACTCATCCACTCACCGTTATTATCTACTGTAGGGCAACACTCATCCACTCACCGTTATTATCTACTGTAGGGCAACACTCATCCACTCACCGTTATTATCTACTGTAGGGCAACACTCATCCACTCACCGTTATTATCTACTGTAGGGCAACACTCATCCACTCACCGTTATTATCTACTGTAGGGCAACACTCATCCACTCACCGTTATTATCTACTGTAGGGCAACACTCATCCACTCACCGTTATTATCTACTGTAGGGCAACACTCATCCACTCACCGTTATTATCTACTGTAGGGCAACACTCATCCACTCACCGTTATTATCTACTGTAGGGCAACACTCATCCACTCACTATTATCATTTATACTCTTAGAAAATAAGGGTTCTTTGTTTTTCCCCATAGGAGAACCCTTTTTGGTTCCAGGTAGAACCCTTTGTGGGTGAAAAAAGGTTTTACTTAGAATATTTTAGTGGTGAAAGGGTTCCACGTAGAACCTTGCATTAGTGAAAGGGTCCCCACTTGACACCAAAAATAGTTATTTTCAGAGGGTTCTCCTATGGGGACAATTGAAGAACCCTTTATGGTTCCAGGTAGCACCTTCTTTTCAAAGAGTTTACTGTAGGGTAACACTCAGTCACTGTGAATGGGACTAGGGCTCTGTCATTCACTGTAATGTGCAGTCATCCATTCATGTCATCCACTATTGAAGGGCACTGTCATTCACTACTGTAGCTCAGAAGGGCTCTGTCATCCACTGTAGGGCACTATTGTCATCCACTCAGTGTCATCCAATACTGTAAGTCACTGAAGGCTATTGGGAGCTGTCATCCACTATAGGGCACTTTTTAGGGCACAGTCATGAGTCATCTGCTGAGGATGAAAGGGTACTGTCATCAGCTGTAATCTGCTGCCATCCATTGAAAGGCACTGACAGTCATCTTAGCATCAGAGCCACATTTAGATATCTAAGTAGGTCAAGACAATTAGGCTAAAGGATTAGTCTCTTTTGATTATCTGAAGATGTTTTTAATGACAATGGCGATGATGATGACGTTGAAGATGATGACGAAGATGAGCTTCTGCTGCTGAGGATGAGATTACTGACAATGATTATTTTGATAACAATGGTGATTCTTCCTTGTGTAGGTAAAGTGTGACCAGTACTGGCCGACCCGTGGTTCAGAGACCTATGGGATGATCCAGGTCACCCTATTGGACACTATGGAACTAGCCACCTTCTGTGTACGCACCTTCTCCCTGCACAAGGTCAGTACACACACACATGCATGCACGTACGCGCACAAGCACTCATGCACGCACCCACACACACATACACCCATGTTAGGTTCTTCTATCCTCGTGGGGACCTAAAATTAATTTCCATTCAAATCCTATTTTCCATAACCCTAACTCTAACCCTAAACCTAACTCCTAACCCTAACCCTAACCCTAACCACAACCCTAACTGTAACCCTAACCCCTAAGCTTAATGTAGCCTTTGTCCTTATGGGGATGTGGGTAAGAGGGATAATTGTCCCCAAGAGGGATAATTTTCCTTGTTTTACTATCCTTGTGGGGACTTTTGCGGATTTTAGGTTCCCACAAGGATAGAAGAACTAACCTCCCCCACACACACACACATACACACACAAACTCCACCTCACCTTTTTTATCTTCTCCTACTCCCCCCTTTCTATTCTTCTGTTCATCTTGGTAAATCCATCATAATTTGCTCTTGATTCATTTACTGTCATGCCCCATGACACTTCTACACTCTCAGTCAGCTAATGAACCAGAAACAATTTGAAGAGATTTGAATTTAAATCTCAACTGTCACCCTGTGAGGAAACAGCAGGGAGCAAAGGGAAAGGTGATTATACTGTAGTTAATGGAGCATTAGTTCTATCCAGTCAGCAAGTCAGCCAGAGCATGTGATGATGCACTGTTACAGAGAGAATATCACTGTTAGAATCACACTACTTCCTGAATATTGTACTAATCTAGGATCTAGAGCCCTACCAGGCAGTGTCCCAAACACACAGAAACTAGGCCAGCTGACTTTTAAGTCCTTTAAAGTACATTAATATATCAGTCATGAATATAGAGGACATACAGTGCATTCGGAAAGTATTCAGACCCCTTGACTTTTTCCACATTTTGTTACGTTACAGCCTTATTCTAAAATTGATTAAATTGTTTGTTTTTTACTCATCAATCTACACACAATACCCCATAATGACAAAGCAAAAACAGGTTTTTAGAAATTTTTGCAAATGTATTAAAGATAAAAAAACGGAAATATCATATTTACATAAGTATTCAGACCCTTTACTCAGTACTTTGTTGAAGCACCTTTGGCAGCGATTACAGCATAGTCTTCTTGGGTATGACGCTACAAGCTTGGCACACCTGTATTTGGGGAGTTTCTCCCATTCTTATCTGCAGATCCTCTCTGTCAGGTTGGAAGGGGAGCGTTGCTGCACAGCTATTATCAGGTCGCTCCAGAGATGTTTGATCGGGTTCAAGTCTGGGCTCTGGCTGGGCCACTTAAGGACATCAGAGACTTGTCCCGAAGCCACTCCTGCGTTGTCTTGGCTGTGTGCTTAGGGTTGTTGTCCTGTTGAAAGGTGAACCTTCACCCCAGTCTGAGGTCCTGAGCGCTCTGGAGCAGGTTTTCATCAAGGATCGATCCTGACTAGTCTCCTAGTCCCTGCCGCTGAAAAACATCCCTACAGCATGATGCTGCCACCACCATGCTTTACTGAGTAAAGGGTCTGAATATTTATGTAAATGTGATATTTCCGATTTCCGTTTTTTATCTTTAATACATTTGCAAAAATTTCTAAAAACCTGTTTTTGCTTTGTCATTATGGGGTATTGTGTGTAGATTGATGAGGGAAAAAAACAATTTAATCAATTTTAGAATAAGGCTGTAACGCAACAAAATGTGGAAAAAGGGAAGGGGTCTGAATACTGTCCGAATGCACTGTATGTCAATTCATATGTTATGCAATGTTTGGAAAAAGAGTAATTATCAAATACATGTGGAGAACACAGATGCTTTTGTTTGGTTTCTGAAAGTACCCCTCTCTCCCTTCTGCTGTGTCTCGTACAGTAGTAATGGTGATGGGACTAATAATGCTCTCCTCTCCTTCCCTCAGAGTGGTAGTAGTGAAAGGAGAGAGGTGCGTCAGTTCCAGTTCACTGCCTGGCCGGACCACGGAGTACCAGAGTACCCCACCCCGTTCCTGGCCTTCCTACGCAGGGTTAAAGCCTGCAACCCCCCTGACGCAGGTCCTGTCATCGCACACTGCAGGTACGAGGACACACATTCACACAAGCACATATATACCCACACACACATATACCACACACCTGCGGCACACACGCACACACACACCCTGGATCCAGTCACCCATACATGACAGGCTGTCCTGAAGAATGACCACTGACAGCTCAGTAGGTATTTGTTTACATTCATATAACCCCCCCCGTCTCTCTCTCTCTATCTATCTCTCTCTCTCAGTGCGGGGGTGGGCCGCACCGGCTGCTTCATCGTGATCGACGCCATGCTGGAGAGAATCAGACACGAGCGCACGGCCGACGTCTACGGTCACGTGACCCTGATGAGGTCACAGCGGAACTACATGGTGCAGACGGAGGACCAGTACGGCTTCATCCACGAGGCGCTGCTGGAAGCAGTGGCTTGTGGGAACACAGAGGTGGCAGCCAGAAGCCTGTTCTCCTACATGCAGAAGCTGGGCCAGGTGGAGAATGGAGAGCATGTCACCGGCATGGAGCTGGAGTTCAAGGTAAACATATAAAGACAGTGGATTCTGTAGCATAGAAATATAGTGGATAGAATAGAGACATGTAGAAATATAGTTGAAATACAGAGATATGCCAGTCAGAAATAGGTTCACAATCAGAAACACTTGGGAATTTGGAATTAGAATTTTGGTGTAGGACAACGCTTCAAAAAGCAATCCTCTCTGTATCTCTCCCTCTCCTTCCTCTCTCTCTCTATTTTCCCCTCTCTCCTCCAGCGTCTGGCCAACACCAAAGCCCACACGTCTCGGTTCGTCAGTGCCAACCTGCCGTGTAACAAGTTCAAGAACCGCCTGGTCAACATCATGCCCTACGAGACCACCCGTGTCTGTCTGCAGCCAATCAGAGGCCTGGAGGGCTCAGACTACATCAACGCCAGCTACATCGATGGATACAGGTATGACTCAACCATAGAAATATAAATAGTAGAATGGACATCCCAATTCAAGACAATGTTACATTATTAAATTGCTATTGCATAGATATAAAACCCTAGGAATTCAAGTTCGAATCTGTGCCACAAACTGTCCACCATCTTGCCTGGGACCAGGTCTGATAAGCTATGTTAAACTTGCTAGTTTTATCTTTATGGTCTATTAACTAAGGTTTGTGTCTGTGTGTGTATAGGCAGCAGAGAGGTTACATCGCCACCCAGGGTCCACTGGCTGAGACCACAGAAGACTTCTGGAGGATGCTGTGGGAACACAACTCTACCATCGTCGTCATGCTCACTAAACTGAGAGAGATGGGACGGGTAAGGTTACACACACTCATGCTTGTGTATACACACACATACTGTACACACACATACTGTATACACACATACTGTATACACACACATACTGTACACACACATACTGTATACACACATACTGTATACACACACATACTGTACACACACATACTGTATACACACATACTGTATACACACACATACTGTACACACACATACTGTATACACACACATACTGTATACACACACATACTGTACACACACATACTGTATACACACATACTGTATACACACACATACTGTACACACACATACTGTATACACACACATACTGTACACACACATACTGTACACACACATACTGTACACACACATACTGTATACACACATACTGTATACACACACATACTGTACACACACATACTGTACACACACATACTGTACACACACATACTGTATACACACACATACTGTACACACACATACTGTATACACACACATACTGTATACACACATACTGTATACACACACATACTGTACACACACATACTGTACACACACATACTGTATACACACACATACTGTACACACACATACTGTACACACACATACTGTACACACACATACTGTATACACACATACTGTATACACACACATACTGTATACACACACATACTGTACACACACATACTGTATACACACACATACTGTATACACACATATGCACGCAAGCACCCACTCTTTCACACACACACACATGCTATATCTCTGTTCCTGTGTGTGTCCCTACAGGAGAAGTGCCATCAGTACTGGCCTGCGGAGCGGTCAGCCAGATACCAGTACTTTGTAGTGGATCCCATGGCTGAATACAACATGCCCCAGTACATCCTCAGAGAGTTCAAAGTCACTGACGCAAGGGTGAGTGTGTGTGTGTGTGTGAGAGTCTGTGTGTGTGTCTGTGTGTGAGTGTGTTTATGTGTGTGCAACATTTCCACAATACTGTCTATCCTCAATGACACATGACTATTCATTCTTGTGTGTGTGTTGTAAATTTTACTGCAAATGACTTATCCCTTTTGTATGGTATTTTATATTGTAATCGGTCACCAAGGCATCAGTGTCCCTGACCTCTCCCCCCTATCCTCCATCTATCAGTTGAGTGTGTGAGGGCCCTGGCAGCTAGCATGTTCAATCGACCCACCGTAGATTACTCTAGTCAACCCTGTCCTCTCCTAACGCCCTGAACGTGTGTGTGTGTGTGTGTGTGTGTGTGTGTGTGTGTGTGTGTGTGTGTGTGTGTGCGCGCATGCTTGCATTCGTGTGTGTGTGTTAGCCGTAGATAAGCCTGTCCTGACGGCCCATTAACAGATGTTGTATTGATCTCTGTTAAAGTGGAGTCAAGTTGTCTGAGCAGAGAAAATATGTAATTGGCTACAGACAGACAGGCTCCAGAGCCAGGCAGACAGGATTCATACACACATAGATCAGACGGAGAGAAGATGAGAGGGTAGGTGCTCAGAAACCAGAACCAGACCTGCAACCTTACTATAAAACAGAACTCTGTCTGAATAGATAGGAGAATAGTTTGATTGGTAAAAGCAGTAGGAGGGAAATCTTGCTTTCACTTTTCCAATCACATACAGAGCAGTGTTTACCAGTAGCAGTAAGGAGGAAGGAAGGGTGTATGTCACTTCTTCTTCCTTCCGCACTCCCATCAGGATGGCCAATCACGGACAGTTCGTCAGTTCCAGTTCACTGATTGGCCAGAGCAGGGAGTTCCGAAATCTGGAGAGGGCTTCATCGACTTCATTGGCCAGGTGCACAAAACCAAGGAGCAGTTTGGTCAGGACGGCCCAATCAGTGTCCACTGCAGGTAAGAGTCATTGCCATAGCTATAGGTTTTGATGAACAATGCATTCCCCTCATAGACTTCATACACCTCTTATTCCCCATTACTGCTGTATATTAATCTAGCCGGCATATTGTTAAGGTCATAGCGGGTATGTGTTTGACCCGTGTGTGTGTGTGTGCAGTGCGGGTGTAGGGCGTACTGGAGTCTTCATCACGCTGAGCATTGTTCTGGAGAGGATGCGCTACGAGGGAGCTGTGGACATCTTCCAGACAGTTAAGATGCTGAGGACACAACGCCCTGCCATGGTGCAGACAGAGGTAGGCTTCACAGACACAACGCCCTGCCATGGTGCAGACAGAGGTAGGCTTCACAGACACAACGCCCTGCCATGGTGCAGACAGAGGTAGGCTTCACAGACACAACGCCCTGCCATGGTGCAGACAGAGGTAGGCTTCACAGACACACCGATGACCTCTCCAATAATAAAATGGTCTGCTGAGAAATGGACAGATATTGCTAGATGTTGACAAGAGAGGGAATTTTCATCTGTGTTTTCTTTCATTCATTCATTGAAATAGCAGACCACCTCATTAGCCACACATGTCCACGTCAGTTATCAATATACCACACTAGACACAAATCAATCTATATTCTTTCTTCTTGTTCAGGATGAGTACCAGTTCTCCTACCAGGCTGCCCTGGAGTACCTGGGGAGTTTTGACCACTATGCAACCTAAGAGAGGAGAGGAACTGTCATTCCTCTATCCTTCTGCTCAGATAGAGGTCCACAGAGAAATAAGAAACAATGAACGAGAGAAGCAGGCTGGAAAACGACAAAACAATTAACCTTATATCCCACCGGAGGGACGACACTACTAACAAGGAGTAATTATACAAGAACAACAACAGCAACAAACAAAACAACAACAACAACAACAACTAGATGAATGTCAAAGAAAACCTGCACACTCAGGAAAGACCTGGAAAGGGTGTGTTGGGAGTCGGAGACAGACTATTACATGTGTAATCCTGCATATTCTTCTTACCTCAGTGTTCAAAATGTGGAGGACTTATAATACCTGTGTGTGTTGTGGTCAGCTATTTCAAAAACGAAACCAATGAAAAACAAAACAGCTTCAGAAACAGGAGTTATGATATATATGTATAAAAAATACAAGGACACAAAAAGCCTGGTTATCTGCTGCACCCTAAATGGGCTTTCTATGTTATTATCTTTCTATCTATGGGTTAAGTGTACGAGGGATGAAAGTGCAAAGATGAACATTTCCATGTGTCTGTCGTTCTGCATTCTGGTGTCTGTTGCTGCCAGAGCTAGTCCTGGCCTAACCTGAGCACAGTTTTAGACAGAGGACTTAACATAGCCCTAGACATCAAAGTAGGACTAGAGGGACGGTTTGAGCTACATGTCTGTGATTGGACGCCAGACTCTCCTACCCACAGTGCCAAGAGAAACCACGCTGTTCCTGGGCAGATGGAAAGTTAACTTTGACCTCTAATGAGAAGGAGGAATAGTGCCCTACTACCTGTATGTCCAGCATACAATACATGAGCGGTAAACTCCAGGCAGAGGTTGCCCTTAGGCACAGATCTAGAATCAGTTTACCATCCTTAAATCGTAACCTAAACCATTTGGGGGAAAAAGCTCAACTGACCTTGATCAGTGTCTGGGGGCAACTTCACCCTACTCCAAGCGGGGATCAATATTATTACAAGTCAGTTCAGTCATCCATGCTTGCTATGTGCTGACATCATATTTCATAACCTAATGACAGTCAAGGTTAAACACAGTTTAGGCAATTCCATTTCAATCCCAGCCAGTCATTTCAGGAGATTCCATGTATGAATTGAATATTGTCTATATTTTTCTTGGAGGACCATTTCGATGAATGAACAGAATTTCAAATAATTGTCTTTTTTTGGGGTACATTTCCACATTCTGCAGAAGTAATTGTAATGATCCTATTCATTGTGGTTCCATGTCTTTGCCTTATGTTTCACCATGTTGGTTCTCTGCTGCTTATACTGTATCCCATGTACCTGAGCTAAGCATTGAGTGTCATAATATAGCTTACACCTATTTGAATTCTGGCACTATATATTGGAATGGTCCTGATGGCTCAGTGGGTTGGAGCCTGGTTCAGACAGCACTAAGGTTGTGGGTTAAATTCCTGCTTGGGCTACATATACAGCACTGAATATGTGTGTTAACCGTGAGTTGCTTTGGATGAAATGAGTTTTGCTTGTTAAACAATGTAAATCCCAATGGGTCGAGAGTAGAACAAAGAGGTTTGAACTCAAACTCAACCCACTCTCTCCCTTCCTCCGCTCACAGTGACTCATTTCGGCTTCTCTCAAGGTCTCTCTGCTCGTAGTCGTACTGTGCAGAACAACCAACGACGCAACCAGATGCTTTCCCTCAAGTCCACTCCAACATCCCCCACAAGCCCTTGAGATATTGTCCTCTCCTCTTATTGATTTGATGTCCTATAATCTGCTGCCTCAGATACGTTGTGATTGTAGAGCACAGTATGGTTTATCGTACATGAACTTGAACTGTACATACCGTCTGACGTATAGAGCTCTTCATAGTCCAGTACATAGGCCTGAGCATAAGGCATGCATACAGTACAACACTCATTATTATTAGTATAAAAAAATAGCCTTATTGTTATTGTTGACTTTGTCAAGTATTTATTTGATATGATTTTTTACATATTTATTATCATTCTATTTTGTTACTGTTATTATGACTTGATTTTTTACTATTGGTTTATTTGTTTATTTATAGTTTTATTTGGGAAAATAACCGAATATAACCAATGAGATGTTGTTTACTTGGCAAGCCAATTTTACTGTATGATATCGTCAATGTTTTTTTAATTGTGTAGAGTGCTATTTGATACTGATGTCCTCACAGATAGATACTTAGAGCCAGACCTAGTTTCAGTTCAGTGCCCCCCCATTATCATAGCTAAAGTGGTACTATCCAATCGCCAATATGGTGGCATAGATAGGGAGTTTAAATGGTCGAGGAAAGTACAGTAGTTGGTGAAAGTCTATGCTACACTGTATTCAGTGAACAGTTACATTTTTGTGTGCTACTATAGATAGATGGAGAGTATATGGTAGCATTTTATTTTGGGACAAATGGTGGGGAAAGTATTTAACAATTAAATTATCCTGATATGGTCCAAAAGTTTATCTGGTGTGACTTAAAATTTTAATTGTTAAAATATAAATATACCTGAAATGAAAGACCCACAGACTAAACATGTGACATCAAGTGAGGGCCAGTTTCTATGGCATCACATGTATCCTGTTACCTGGTAACTGTTATTTTCTTTAAACCCTGGTTGTAGATAGTATTGTATGTTGACTTTGTATTAAAAGCAGGATGATTGGAGATACAGCATAATGAGTCATTTGGTTCCTCTGTCATTGTATGTGATTGTCTGACAACTGGCTGTGAATTATGCACTGTTAAAGTATAGGACTGAAACACAGCAGAAACAAGGGAGGAAGCCTTTGTCATGAGATACATTTCAAGAAGGAAGCTGTTTAGTGTATGTATCACCTTTCTCCACTAGGTGGTGTCCAGCTACCTACAGTGGGGAAAAAAGTATTTAGTCAGCCACCAATTGTGCAAGTTCTCCCACTTAAAAAGATGAGAGAGGCCTGTAATTTTCATCATAGGTACACGTCAACTATGACAGACAAAATGAGGAAAAAAAATCAAGAAAATCACATTGTAGGATTTTTAATGAATTTATTTGCAAATTATGGTGGAAAATAAGTATTTGGTCAATAACAAAAGTTTTTCAATACTTTGTTATATACCCTTTGTTGGCAATGACACAGGTCAAACATTTTCTGTAAGTCTTCACAAGGTTTTCACACACTGTTGCTGGTATTTTGGCCCATTCCTCCATGCAGATCTCCTCTAGAGCAGTGATGTTTTGGGGCTGTCGCTGGGCAACACAGACTTTCAACTCCCTCCAAAGATTTTCTATGGTGTTGAGATCTGGAGACTGGCTAGGCCACTCCAGGACCTTGAAATGCTTCTTACGAAGCCACTCCTTCGTTGCCCGGGCGGTGTGTTTGGGATCATTGTCATGCTGAAAGACCCAGCCACGTTTCATCTTCAATGCCCTTGCTGATGGAAGGAGGTTTTCACTCAAAATCTCACGATACATGGCCCCATTCATTCTTTCCTTTACACGGATCAGTCGTCCTGGTCCCTTTGCAGAAAAACATCCCCAAAGCATGATGTTTCCACCCCCATGCTTCACAGTAGGTATGGTGTTCTTTGGATGCAACTCAGCATTCTTTGTCCTCCAAACACGACGAGTTGAGTTTTTACCAAAAAGTTCTATTTTGGTTTCATCTGACCATATGACATTCTCCCAACCCTCTTCTGGATCATCCAAATGCACTCTAGCAAACTTCAGACGGGCCTGGACATGTACTGGCTTAAGCAGGGGGACACGTCTGGCACTGCAGGATTTGAGTCCCTGGCGGCGTAGTGTGTTACTGATGGTAGGCTTTGTTACTTTGGTCCCAGCTTTCTGCAGGTCATTCACTAGGTCCCCCCGTGTGGTTCTGGGATTTTTGCTCACCGTTCTTGTGATCATTTTGACCCCACGGGGTGAGATCTTGCGTGGAGCCCCAGATCGAGGGAGATTATCAGTGGTCCTGTATGTCTTCCATTTCCTAATAATTGCTCCCACAGTTGATTTCTTCAAACCAAGCTGCTTACCTATTGCAGATTCAGTCTTCCCAGCCTGGTGCAGGTCTACAATTTTGTTTCTGGTGTCCTTTGACAGCTCTTTGGTCTTGGCCATAGTGGAGTTTGGAGTGTGACTGTTTGAGGTTGTGGACAGGTGTCTTTTATACTGATAACAAGTTCAAACAGGTGCCATTAATACAGGTAACGAGTGGAGGACAGAGGAGCCTCTTAAAGAAGAAGTTACAGGTCTGTGAGAGCCAGAAATCTTGCGTGTTTGTAGGTGACCAAATACTTATTTTCCACCATAATTTGCAAATAAATTCATTAGAAATCCTACAATGTGATTTTCTGGAAAAAAAAATCTCAATTTGTCTGTCATAGTTGACGTGTACCTATGATGAAAATTACAGGCCTCTCTCATCTTTTTAAGTAGGAGAACTTGCACAATTGGTGGCTGACTAAATACTTTTTTTCCCCACTGTATGTAGAAAGAACATGGCTCCCCTTTACCAGTCAAAGTCCATATCATCTATCATTATACCAGAAAGTGTCCTAGCTGCCATCCCTCAACATTCAGGTTGTGAAACATTTCCTTGTATTTGTATTTGGACCAGCCAAATGGTTTTCTTTAGAATGTTGTAATGGATGGAAAATGTCTATTCGTCATCTAAATTCTTCACTGTTATAATACCATTATGCAATACAGAGATTGTCACAAGCTTCTCCCCTATTGTGTAGTGTGATTCAGTGACAGGACGCGAAGAATGTTGTGCCCTGAGCACAGTAGGGTTTGAGTTATGATACAGGAAACTTCCATAATACCAGGGCCACACACACACACACACACAAAGGGAGGTGCTGCAGATCATATCACCTCTCATTCTGATGCAACCAGATGATACAGTCGATGGCACATACTTGCCTTTTTGCTCAGCTCTGAATGTACGCTTTATACTTCCCTAACCTCTACTTGACTATCTTTCCTCTCAAACTTGCATATGACTTACAGTGCCGTCGGAAAGTATTCAGACCCATTTACTTTTTACACACTTTGTTTCGTTACAGCCTTATTCTAAAACGGATAAAAAAATAATAATCCACAGCAATCTACACACAATACCCCATAATGACAAAGTGAAAACAGATTTTTAGAAATGTTTGCAAATTAATAAAAAATACAAAACAGAAATACCTTATTTACATAAGTATTAAGACCCTTTGCTATGAGACTCGAAATTGAGCTCAGGTACATCCTGTTTCCATTGATCATCCTTGAGATGTTTCTACAACTTGATTGGAGTCCACCTGTGGTACATTCAATTGATTGGACATGATTTGGAAAGGCACGCACCTGTCTATATAACGTCCAACAGTTGACAGTGCATGTCAGAGCAAAAACCAAGCCATGAGGTCGAAGGATTTGTCCGTAGAACTCCGAGACAGGATTATGTCGAGGCACAGATCTGGTGAAGGGTACGATTATAATTTTTTTGCATTGAAGGTCCCCAGGAACACAGTGGCCTCCATCATTCTTAAATGGAAGATGTTTGGAACCACCAAGACTCTTCCTAGAGCTGGCCGCCCGGCCAAACTGAGCAATCGGGGGAGAAGGGCCTTGGTCAGGGAGGTGACCAAGAACCTGATGGTCACTCTGACAGAGCTCTAGAGTTATTCTGTGGAGATGGGAGAACCTTCCAGAAGGACAACCATTTCTGCAGCACTCCACCAATCAGGCCTTTATGGTAGAGTGGCCAGACGGAAGCCACTCCTCAGTAAAGGCACATGACAGCCCGCTTGGAGTTTGCCAAAAGTCACCTAAAGACTCTCAGACCATGAGAAACAAGATTATCTGGTCTGATGAAACCAAGATTGAACTCTTTGGACTGAATGCCAAGCGTCACTTCTAGAGGAAACATGGCACCATCCCTACGGTGAAGCTTGGTGGTGGCAGCATCATGCTTTGGGGATGTTTTTCAGCGGCAGGGACTGGGAGACTAGTCAGGATTGAGGCAAAGGTGAACAGAGCAAAGTACAGAGAGATCCTTGATGAAAACCTGCTCCAGAGCGCTCAGGACCTCAGACTGGGGCGAAGGTTCACCTTCCAACAGGACAACAACCCTAAGCACACAGCCAAGACAACGCAGGAGTGGCTTCGGGACAAGTCTCTGAATGTCCTTGAGTGGCCCAGCCAGAGCCCGGACTTGAACCCGATCAAACATCTCTGGAGCGACCTGATAATAGCTGTGCAGCAACGCTCCCCTTCCAACCTGACAGAGCTTGAGAGGATCTGCAGATAAGAATGGGAGAAACTCCCAAAATACAGGTGTGCCAAGCTTGTAGTGTAATACCCAAGAAGACTATGCTGTAATCGCTGCCAAAGGTGCTTCAACAAAGTACTGAGTAAAGGGTCTGAAAACTTATGTAAATGTAATATTTCAGTTTTTTATCTTTAATACATTTGCAAAAATTTCTAAAAACCTGTTTTTTCTTTGTCATTATGGGGTATTGTGTGTAGATTGATGAGGGGAAAAAACAATTTAATCAATTTTAGAATAAGGCTGTAACGCAACAAAATGTTGAAAAAGTCAAGGGGTCTGAATACTTTCCGAAGGCACTGTATATACAGTACAACCTTTGTTTAAATGTGAGAGAAATTGCTTTCATAGTACAAACCATTTGGGGTCAAACATTTACAGTAAAGCACATTATCATTGAACTAATGTTCTATGGGATGTAACTCTATCATTCAGAGGTGTCACATTTCCTTGTGGAGGTCTTTGCTGTGACCGGCCCAGTAACCCTAACCTCATCTCACAACCCCACACAGACCCACACAATGAGGCTGCTCGTCCCACACAAAGACTCCTGATGTAGGCGTAACACTACACCTCAACGCTCTGACACCAAAATAATACGGCTACTGTACAGTAAGGTGGGACATATAAACTTAAACAGCAACCCAATCTGTCTGTCTCTGTTTGTAGGAGACGTTCTCAGGTTTGCCTAATGTCTGTAGAACTATTGTGTAGGTTTGTGAGACGGTGGTAGAATTCTTTGTTAATACAGAATGGAGAGGTATATACTATATGTTAATTGCAAGCTTACATACTTATTAATATCTCATGCTGCAGCTTACTCAACAGGCTAGCTAACTGGGTTGTTTTGATATGGACTGTATGAAATGCATTAACAATCCCTTTACCCCAAGGCACCTAGTAGGGCTCGTACCGCTTCAATGATGCATATTGAATAGAGCCCTATGTACCTTGGGGAAAAGGCAGTGCTTGAGTTGGAGTGAAATAGGTTCCGGTTCTAATTTTGGGTGCCGGTACTGTTTATATTTAGGTGCAAAAGCTAAATGCTTTTGAGCTAATATTCTGTAAGAGGAACAAGAGCTGAAGCAGTACAACATTTGAGGTGTCGGTACTCAGCTCCAGTGAGCTCCTGCCCAAGTCAAGCACTGAGTAAAGGGATTGTTAATGCATTTCATACAATCCATATCAAAACAACCCTGTAATTTCCAATTGAGCTGACATATCAAGTGTTTACCATGAATGCAGTCTCCGCTAACACGGAAACATTGCCTTCTTGGGCTTGAGTCTATCAGATCTGCGCTAGCCGACACTAGCATAGCAGTTGTTTTGAAGTGCCGGAGATGGAAGTGTAGTAGCCTGGAAGTGTAGTAGCCTACCTAAAGCCAACATTGCCCTTGGCTGCACCGAGTCGCATTAAGAGAAATCCCAAGCGGCCTTGTTTACAAATTCAAACACTGGAAAGTGAGATGTAATCTACACCTTGATTATTATTTATAAACTGGGTGGTTTGAGCCCTGAATGCTGATTGGCTGAAAGCCGTGGTATATCAGACTGTATACAATGGGTATGACAAAACATTTATTTTTACTGTTGTAATTACGTTGGTAACAAGTTTATAATAGCAATAAGGCACTTCGGGGGTTTGTGGTATATGGCCAATATACCATGGCTAATGGCTGTATCCAGGCACTCTACGTTGCGTTGTGCATAAGAACAGCTTAGCCTTGGTATATTGGCCATATACCACACCTCCTTAGGCCTTATTGCTTAAATAGCCTTCTCTTTCTCCTTCTGAACTTCTAACGTGAGTGAAGCTGGTGTTGTTTCGTGACAATGTTTGCCTGAGCTACTCACCGATTTGACAGCTCCAATGCAGTTCCACCTCTGACACCACCAAAACATCCACTATTGTAATGAATACTCGGACAGAGTGGTAAGATCCAATCGCAGAATTGCGATGCTTTATTAGAGTACAGACAAGGGAATAGCTTAATCGTGGTCGGGCGGGCTGTGGTCAAAACCGGGCCAGGCATAGACAGGCAGAGGTACCAAGGGAGCGGGCGTAGTCGTAGTCGAGGGCACAGGCACAGGGTCAGAGTACGGTAATCACTGAGATAGACAAGCAGAGGGTTAAGCAATACGGGCAGTCAAACAACAAGGCACTGGTCGGATACACGGGTAATCAAAAACAACAAACTCTCTCTCTCTCTCTCTCTCTCTCTCTCTCTCTCTCTCTCTCTCTCTCTCTCTCTCTCTCTCTCTCTCTCTCTCTCTCTCTCTCTCTCTCTCTCTCTCTCTCTCTCTCTCTCTCTCTCTCTCTCTCTCTCTCTCTCTCTCTCTCTCTCTCTCTCTCTCTCTCTCTCTCTCGGAACAAAACGCTTAGCAAGTCACAATGGAACAATACCTCGCACCGACTGAACTTCTGAGCACACCTTAAATCCTACACTAATTACTGACAGGTGTGCTCAGAACTCAGGTGAACCAGATCGAGTCTGATGACTCCCCCTCTCCGTAGATCGGGGAAGTGTCAGACTCTGACTAGACCCAGCCGACCCCCGATCCCTTACAACTATGCAGTGTCTATCAGCTATGCAGTGCTATCGCCGGTTAACGCTTGATCTGATTGAATCGAGGCCTAAGCCTAGGCCAAAAAAATTTAATCACGTTGTAATGCTGAACTTGCGTGATATGGATTGAATAGAGCACCAATGTTTTTGCCCTTGTGTCAGTCTATATTAGCAGAACATAAATGTCCTGTAAAGGAATTAGTGAGTGATTTAGGATGTCTGCATTAGACTGAAATATATAGGCTATAATAAATAGGAATATATAAGAAGATATAGGCTATATCAATACATATCCATACATTGTCGCGCAAATACACACACACGTGCACACACACACACAAACTTAAGTGCCCTCACACACATATGCTACACACGTGTCCCAGGTCTCTACTGCCTGCTCTGCTGGGAAGAAGAGTTCACCATGTACCAGGTATCCACCACCACTGTAGCTTCCAATAGAGCATGATTTATTATCATGGCCAGACAGATACAGCTTGGGCTGAATTTCCTCAAACTCAAAAATGTCTATACCATGATGATAAAGGGGTTTTCAGGAAAAACATTTATCCGCCTCTTTCAAACATCAAACATGAATGCTATACTACACCCAGAATTTCTCAGAATCTGCATTGTAATTTAGCTTTCAGTGTATGTGTCTCTCTCTCTCTCTATCTCTCTCTCTCTCTCTGTGTGTGTGTGTGTGTGTGTGTGTGTGTGTGTGTGTGTGTGTGTGTGTGTGTGTGTGTGTGTGTGTGTGTGTGTCTGTGGTGTGTTTGCATTTGTATTTTGATTCATGCATTCCGTGTATGATTTGCCCAGCACTAATCTGTGGGTGGGAGTAGGATTGTACACAACACCTGTAGCAACAGTTTCCACAAGCTGCAGGTGTGAGTGCAAGTGGCACCGGCAGGAGGCTTGGGACTCCAAAGTTGATTGGTTAAGCTTGAATGGTATTCCTGCTCCCAGAAGTTGATAGATGAAGCCAACAATAAGCTTGAAGAGGATAGGCTGGTAACAGAAGAAGGCTGTCACTCCCTCTAGCCATCTATCAGCTGTCTCTCTCTGTGGGCTAAAGCCAGGTAGGAAACTAGAGAGACAGGCTGGGCGTATACTGCTGCACAGTGAAGTACAGAGTTGCTAAGTGTGTGTGTGAGAGAGTCGGTTTACACCGACACAGTCAGTGGAGGTACAGAAAAGTGGAGTGGAGAGGAGCTGAGTGGGAGTGTGAGACATTTAACCACTCCAGACGATGAACATGAAGCACCGGAGGTTCTCCCTCGACAGTTTAGTGTGAGTATCAACCAATCAAACTTTTTTTTAATAATTGATTTATTATTATGATTTGCTATACATATGGTGTTTTTGACCAGTTATAGACAGGCTCAGTTAAACTCCAGCTGTAGAGACCCTCTCCTGTGTTTATGTTTACATTAGGATGTAGGAATGTCCCTTAACTGAATCTTATTGGATTTTCTAATAGGATATTACAGTATTGAATATTGTTCATTCCTCAAACATACAGTAGTACATACCACATAGATTAGAACCCACCCATAGGGGGTTTGGGCCATTCCACCTTCCTTATTGCAGTTTCACAAATTGGTTAGTCTGATTGGAGGATTCACCTGAGTGGAGAAAGAGAAAGCGAGGGAAGGAAGGGAACTTGTTTGTTGCTGCAATTTGGACTCAGGGGTAGACGTAACATAGTAAATGAAAAGCCGGGACACTCAAATTAGTATGATATGTTACGTTTGGTAGGTAAGGTATACATTTTTGGATGTCCATCATCCATTTCATATGTTATGGTAGAAATTATAATTTGTATGATATGTTTGTTACGATTTGCAATTCGTACAATATGAAATTAATTTGCAACACGTATGATATGTTACGAATTCCAATTTGTTGTGGCTAACGTTGGCTAGGTGGCTAGGTGGCCAACACTAACGTTAGCTACAGTTCCTTGCAAAAGTATTCATCCCCCTTGGCGTTTTTTCTATTTTGTTGCATTACAACCTGTAATTTAAATAGATTTTTATTTGGATTTAATGTAATGGACATACACAAAATAGACCAAATTGGTGATGTGGAATGAAAAAAAGAACTTGTTTCAAAAAAAGTGGTGTGTGCATAAGTACAGTATACACCCCCTTTGCTATGAAGCCCCTAAACAAGATCTGGTGCAACCAAATACCTTCAGAAGTCACATAATTAGTTAAATAAAGTCCACCTGCGTGCAATCTAAGTGTCACATGATCTGTCACATGATCTGAGTATATATACACCTGTTCTGAAAGGCCCCAGAATCTGCAACACCACTAAGCAAGGGGCACCACCAAGCAAGCGGCACCATGAAGTCCAAGAAGCTCTCCAAACAGGTCAAGGACAAAGTTGTGGAGAAGTACAGATCAGGGTTGGGTTATAAAAAAAATATCAGAAACTTTGAACATCCCAGGGAGCACCATTAAATCCATTATTAAAAAATAGAAAGAATATGGCACCACAACAAACCTGCCAAGAGAGGGCCGCCCACCAAAACTCACGGACCAGGCAAGGAGGGCATTAATCAGAGAGGTAACATAGACACCAAAGATAACCCTGAAGGAGCTGCAAAGCTCCACTGCGGAGATTGGAGTATCTGTCCATAGGATCACTTTAAGCCATACACTCCACAGAGCTGGGCTTTACGGAAGAGTGGCCAGAAAAAAGCCATTGCTTTAAGAAAAGAATAAGCAAACACGTTTGGTGTTCGCCAAAAGGCATGTGGGAGACTCCCCAAACATATGGAAGAAGGTACTCTGGTCAGATGAGACTAAAATTGAGCTTTTTGGCCATCAAGGAAAACGCTATGTCTGGCGCAAACCCAACACCTCTCATCACCCCGAGAACACCATCCCCACGGTGAAGCATGGTGGTGGCAGCATTATGCTGTGGGGATGTTTTTCATCAGCAGGTACTGGGAAACTGGTCAGACTAGAAGGAATGATGGATGGCGATAAATACAGGGAAATTCTTGAGGGAAACCTGTTTCAGTCTTCCAGAGATTTGAGACTGGGATGGAGGTTTACCTTCCAGCAGGACAATGACCCTAAGCAGACTGCTATAGCAACACTTGAGTGGTTTAAGGGGAAACATTTAAATGTCTTGGAATGGCCTAGTCAAAGCCCAGACCTCAATCCAATTGAGAATCTGTGGTATGACTTAAAGATTGTAGTACACCAGCGAAACCCATCCAACTTGAAGGAGCTGTAGCAGTTTTGCCTTGAAGAATGGGCATAAATCCCAGTGGCTACATGTGCCAAGCTTATACAGACATACCCCAAGAGACTGTCTCTACAAATTATTATTATATAAGCTTTCTGTTTTTTTTGTCTTATTTCCTGTTTGTTTCACAATAAAAAATGTTTTGCATCTTCAAAGTGGTAGGCATGTTGTGTAAATGAAATGATACAAACCCCCAAAAAATCCATTTTATTTCCCGGTTGTAAGGCAACAAAATAGGAAAAATGCCAAGAGGGGTGAATTCTTTCGCAAGCCACTGTAGGTGGCTAATGTTAGCTAGACTAGGGGTTAAGGTTAGGGTTAAGTTTAGGGTTAAGGTTAAGGTTAGGGTTAGGGTTAGGATAAGGAGTTAGCTTAAAGGGTTAAGGTTAGGGGAAGGGTTAGCTAACATGCTAAGTAGTTGCAAAGTAGCTAAAAATAGTAAGTAGTTGCAAAGTTGCTTATTAGCTAAAATGCTAACGTTGTCCGTGATGAGATTTAAACAAGCAACCTTTGGGTTGCCAGACATTTTGTGTTATATGCCAACCCATCCACCCTGACTAACCACCCTCCTTTCGTTTTTGTCTTAATAAATCCCTTTCCTGTAGTCAAATGACCTACTGGCCTCATGGGTGGAATGTTATTAATATTTGCAATAAACATGTATTTATTTTTAACGCAGAAAATCGGGTGTGTCTATGTCAAACGGTTTTGTCATATTTCAGTCTTCTCTGATGTATATAAAGTGTAATATTTTCCCCAAAATGCCTTGCAGCCATACCCTTTAGGACCTTTGTTTTTATTTTTTAAGATCAGCTTAAAATGAATAACTTTCAATTTATTTTGTCATTTATGAGATACAAACAGGTTGTTTTGCATTACATCTTATTGCTTTTTTTGTTTGTTTTAGTTTTAATATAATCTTTATTTTGTATATACCGTAAGTATATATTTTAAATAAAAAAATAATCAAATTCATGACTTGACAATATATTTTTGAAATACAAATTGCATAATAAAAGGCACACATTTCAAACAAATACTTACATTTGTTGGTCCTTGTCTAGACTCAGAAATTACAGGCTGGTCTAGACGGGAGGAGGTGAATCCGCTTTCTGTACTGGATATGTACAGTTGAAGTCGGAAGTTTACATTCACTTAGGTTGGAGTCATTAAAACTTGTTTTTCAACCACTCCACACATTTCTTGTTAACAAACTATAGTTTTGGCAAGTCGGTTAGGACATCTACTTTGTGCATGACACAAGTATTTTTCCAACAATTGTTTACAGACAGATTATTTCACTTATAATTCACTGTATCACAATTCCAGTGGGTCAGAAGTTTACATACACTTAGGTTGGAGTCATTAAAACTTGTTTTTCAACCACTCCACACATTTCTTGTTAACAAACTATAGTTTTGGCAAGTCGGTTAGGACATCTACTTTGTGCATGACACAAGTATTTTTCCAACAATTGTTTACAGACAGATTATTTCACTTATAATTCACTGTATCACAATTCCAGTGGGTCAGAAGTTTACATACACTAAGTTGACTGTGCCTTTAAACAGCTTGGAAAATTCCAGAAAATGATGTCATGTCTTTAGAAGCTTCTGATAGGCTAATTGACATCATTTGAGTCAATTGGAGGTGTACCTGTGGATGTATTTCAAGGCCTACCTTCAAACTCAGTGCCTCTTTGCTTGACATCATGGGAAAATCAAAAGAAATCAGCCAAGACCTCAGAAAAAAATGTGTAGACCTTCACGTCTGGTTCATCCTTGGGAGCAATTTTCAAATGCCTGAAGGTGCCACGTTCATCTGTACAAACAATAGTACGCAAGTATAATCACCATGGGACCACGCAGCCATCATACGCTCAGGAAGGAGACACGTTCTGTCTCCTAGAGATAAACGTACTTTGGTGCGAAAAGTGCAAATCAATCCAAGAACAACAGCAAAGGACCTTGTGAAGATGCTGGAGGAAACAGGTACAAAAGTATCTATATCCACGGTAAAACGAGTCCTATATCGACATAACCTGAAAGGCCGCTCAGCAAGGAAGAAGCCACTGCTCCAAAACGGCCATAAAAAAGCCAGACTACAGTTTGCAACTGCACATGGGGACAAAGATTTGTACTTTTTGGAGAAATGTCCTCTGGTCTGATGAAACAAAAATAGAACTGTTTGGCCATAATGACCATCGTTATGTTTGGAGGAAAAAGGGGGTAGCTTGCAAGCCGAAGAACACCATCCCAACCGTGAAGCACGGGGGTGGCAGCATCATGCTGTGGGGGTGCTTTGCTGCAGGAGGGACTGGTGCACTTCACAAAATAGATGGCATCATGAGGAAGGTAAATGATGTGGATATATTGAAGCAACATCTCAAGACATCAGTCAGGAAGTTAAAGCTTGGTCGCAAATGGGTCTTCCAAATGGACAATGACCCCAAGCATACTTCCAGAGTTGTGGCAAAATGGCTTAAGGACAACAAAGTCAAGGTATTGGAGTGGCCATCACAAAGCCCTGACCTCAATTCTATAGAACATTTGTGGGCAGAACTGAAAAAGTGTGTGTGTGCAAGGAGGCCTACAAACCTGACTCAGTTACACAAGCTCTGTGAGGAGGAATGGGCCAAAATTCACCCAACTTTTGTGGGAAGCTTGTAGAAGGCTACCTGAAACGTTTGACCCAAGTTAAACAATTTAAAGGCAATGCTACCAAATACTAATTGAATGTATGTAAACTTCTGACCCACTGGGAATGTGATGAAAGAAATAAAAGCTGAAATAAATAATTCTCTCTACAATTATTCTGACGTGTCACATTCTTAAAATGAAGTGGTGATCCTAACTGACCTAAAACAGGGAATTCTTACTAGGATTAAATGTCAGGAATTGTGAAAAACTGAGTTTAAATGTATTTGGCTAAGGTGTATGTAAACATCCAACTTCAACTGTATATACTCAAGCCCTTCTTGAATAAATATTGTTTTGAGGACTCTTTAATTCTGTAATGTTGTAGTGCATTTTATTTGCGCATTAAACATTGAAGTTTGACTTTTTGAGTTGTAAATGTAATAGCTTTTGTTACTATTAGGCCTATATTGTCCGGAAGGAGTGGAACAATAATTAAGGTATTACGCTGGAACAGGATTAACAAAGATGCATGTATATTCAATTTCCATTGCTTGCTTTCTCCCAGCCTCTGTTTGCTTTCTCCCAGCCTCAGGTGGGGGAACTTAAACATCGTATAACACACACTTTGCATGTGGCATGTTCTGATCATTTAAAATGCAAATGGATGCTTTGACCTGGATGCCACATATGTTTTATACAGCTAATTTAACCCTTAAAGTGTTATTGACTATCTTGTCGACTACTAGCTAGAACTGCTCTGGCAACCATTCAACTCTTCTTTATGGTTGTCTGATGGTATCATGTTAGCCGTCGATGATGCAGGTAGCCTATTGGTTAAGAGTGTTGGGTCAGTAAACCTGGGATAGGATAAAGTAATCATTCTACCCCTCCCTTACCCCAACCCACCCCCCCCCAAAAAAAAAAAGATATATATATATATATATAAATATATATATATTTTTTTTTAAATGTAAGTGAAAAAAAACACATTGTAAAGTGGTTATCCCACTGGCTATAAGGTGAATGCACCAATTTGTAAGTCGCTCTGGATAAGAGCGTCTGCTAAATGACGTAAATGTAAATGTAAATGTAAATGTTGCTGGTTCGAATGCCCGAGTCAACTAGGTGAACAATCTGTCAATGTGCCCTTGAGCGAGGCACTTATCCCTAATTGCTCCTGTATTAATGAATTGTTAGAGCAGCACAAAACCTACCCAGGTAGGTGAATCAGTTGTCTGAAATTTAAATTAAATCCACAACTTTATAGTTCTCGAAACCACCATAATGTTAATTACAAAGTAAGACCTATACTGTAGGTGAATATACAAATAGGTAAACATGACCTCTAAACAGAAAGTGTTTACAGACCCAGGTGACAACACTCTGTGACCGTTTAGTGTCCTGTTCCTCCAGGTCCCTGGAGAATGGTGGTGGAGGTAGTCTGCTGGACCAGAGGAGAGGCAGCCGCAGTAGGCCTAAGAAGAGTGGAGAGAGGAGGAAAAGCCACAGTCTAGAGGAGGCACAGCTGGAAACACAAGAGCTGGGATGCAGCCTGAACAGGAGTAACTCACTCAGGTCAGAGGTTACTTATGAAAGCAAGTGCAATGACTAGAACAGGATTTGGACTGGGGGAAACAAAACCCTCTATATCAGGGGTGTCAAACTCATTTTAGCTCAGGGGCCACATGGAGGAAAATCTATTCCCAAGTGGGCCGGACCGGAAAAATCATGGTATATATAACTTAAAAACAACAACTTCAGATTGTTTTCTTTGTTTTAATACGATCAACATACAACATAAAGCTGGAGCCTGAGGACAGTGTGTCCAAAATAGTACAAGCACAACATCACTATTAATCATAAAACACGTCAAGTTTATTTGAAAATTCTAAAGAAAAAGAACACACAAACACACAATGCCTCAGTGATTAACAGAACTGTTTCACAGATCACAGAACTATATCAGGGTGTCATTTCTCAGGCAGAAATGTAGATAAAAATAATGAAATCCTGTTCCCCAAACAAGTGCAAGAACCACAGAGTCAAGAATAGGTTAAATATACAAATAAAATAAAATCAATTAAATACAATAGCACATCAACATAAAAACATATAACCATAAAGCTGGAGCCTGAGGACAGTGTCCAAAAGCACAACATCACTATTAATCATAAAACACCTCAAGTTATTTGAAAGTTCTGAGGACAAAGAACACACAAACACACAATGCCTCAGTGATTCACAGAAGTATATCACAGATCACAGAACTATATCAGGGTGTCATTTCTCAGGCAGAAATGTAGATAAAAATAATGAAATCCTGTTCCCCAAACAAGTGCAAGAACCACAGAGTCAAGAATAGGTTAAATATACAAATAAAATAAAATCAATTAAAAACAATAGCACATCAACATAAAAACATATAAACATAAATCTGAAAGCGTTGCTCAAACTCCCGTAACAGTCCAGTTATTTTATCTTTGAACCGCTTCATGTCTGCCACATGTTGGGTCGCGCACACATTTTTCAGACAGGGGAAGTGAGCTGCATCACCACCGGCAAGTTGCGTCTCCCACAATGACAGCTTCAACTTGAAAGAACGTATGCTGTCATAATACTGCGAGACAACTTTGTTGCGCCCTTGCAGCTGTTTGTTCAAGTTATTCAGGTGCTCTGTAACATCCACCATAAATGCAAGGTCCGGCATCCATTCTGCGGAATGAAATTGTAACACTGGTTTGCCCTTTTCTTCCATGAACTGTTCAATTTCTTCTCGTAAATCAAAGAAACGCCTCAGCACAGCACCTCGGCTTAACCATCTTACCTCAGTGTGGTATGGCAGGCCATAGATGTGGTCTTTCTCTCTGAGAAGGCTGTCAAACTGACGGTGATTCAGGCTTCTGGTCGGATGAAATTAACAGTTTGGATGACCACCTTCATGACGTTATCCATCTTTAATGACTTGCAACACAAAGCCTCCTGGTGCAAAATACAGTGAAAAGTCAAAAAATCACGTCCTCCATTTGCAGATTGCACTTTCTCTCTGAACTTTGTCACAACGCCTGCTTTTTTCCCGATCATTGAGGGTGCACCATCTGTAGCCAGGCTGACAGCGCGGGACCAGTCCACTCCGACCCTGTCCAGCGCGCCGACGAGTGCGGTAAAAATATCAGCTGCTGTCGTTGTATCTGTCATCGGCACCAACTCCACGAACTCCTCGGTGACGGTCAATGTGTCATCAACTCCGCGGATGAAAAAATGGCCAGTTGTGCAACATCTGTAATGTCCGTGCTTTCATCAATTGCAACTGAAAACGCAATAAATGACTTTACTTTTTGCTTCAACTGGCTGTCCAAATCCACTGAAAGATCGGAAATCCTGTCTGCAACTGTGTTTCTTGTCAGGCTGATATTTGCAAAAGCCTGCCGCTTTTCAGGGCACACAATCTCCGCTGCCTTCATCATGCATGTTTTTACAAATTCACCCTCACTAAATGTTTTTGAAGCCACTGCGATTTCATTAGCAATGAGGTAGCTAGCTTTCACTGCAGCATCACTGATGTCTCGGCTGTGAGTAAACACAGACTGCTGTTTCTTCAGACCCGCCAACAGTTCATTCACCTTCTCTCATCTCCGCTGTCCTTGAAAGTTGTCATATTTGTCGGCATGAAGACTCACATAGTGGCGACGAAGGTTATATTCTTTCAGCACTGCAACATGCTCTGAACACACCAAACATACAGCTTTCCCATTCAATTCCGTGATTAAATAGGATGACCATTTTTCTTGGAACACTCTGCACTCTGCGTCCACTTTTCTCTTTTTTGACAGAGACATATTGGGGCAATGAGGGTGCCAAAGCACATAATGTTAAAAGTAGAAGCCGTAATAAATATCGCGGGCAAAACAAAGTAGCTCATTGGCTGCACGTGCTTGACCTACTTGCTCTGCCCCGGTATAAACAGTTTGCTTGCTTAACACAATTGCTATTGCGCCATCCAGTGGACGCAATTGGAACAGCAGTTTATTTTATTGAAAAATTGCAGCGCATTTTTATATTCAAAAAAAAAAATATATATATATATATATATATATATATATATATATTTTTTTTTTTCAAAATCATCTCGCGGGCCGGATTAAACCCGTTTGTGGGCCTGATCCGGCCCGCGGGCCGTACGTTTGACACCCCTGCTCTAAATCCATATGTGCGTGTGTAATTGTGATCTCCCTGTCCACAGGTCACAGACCATAGAGGAGGAGAGCGTCCATCGGCCTGATGGCGTCATCATCACCAAAAATGTAAGCACATTTGAAATGTACAGTACAACACCCTGGAGGTACTATTGCTTCTCCACTACATGTTTGGGTTCTTGGATCTGGCTCGGAAATACGTCCTGATTAAATGATTTATTAATTCCTTAATTGGTTGATTGATTGATTAATTAGATAATTTCCTCTCTCTCTTGTAGAGCTTTGTGAAATACAACAAAACCTTTCACAAACTCTTCCAAGACATTCATGCAGAGGAGAAACTAACTCATGGTGAGTTGATATCAGTACATTATCAGTACATATTTATGATTTTGTCGTCGTCCATTGACTGTCTGTCTGTGCTGCATGTGGATTCATGTCTAGCATGTTTACTTATGGAGTCGACACAATAATTCATGCTTTGGGACATTCATTATAATTCATTCCACAACCTGATGGCATCATGAGGATGGCATTGTGCATTGTGCTCCTTGCTAACAACTAATTACATTAAAACACTTATGCACTCACTTTGCACAATATTTTAACATGTGCCCTCAGCTGCTTAGGACGGCATACAGAACATCACGCTGTATTCTGGGGATAAGTGTCTCTCTCATTTGGCACTGTTCTCTGGTTGTGTGTTTTCAGCATTCACCTGTGCCCTGCAGAAGGACGTGTTGTATCACGGGAAGCTATTTGTGTCTGTCAACTATGTGTGTTTCTACTCCTCCGTACTCCTCAAACACACCAAGGTAAGAGATTCAAATATAATAGAGTAGAGTAGATAACACCAAGTTCGCCAACATACAGTGCTCTCCATAATTATTGGGACAGTGAATCATTTGTTCTTCTTTTGACTCTATACTCTATACTCCAAAGGTTTGAAATCAAATAATGACTATGAGGTTAAAGTGCAGACTGTCAACTTTAATTTGAGGGTATTTTCATCCATATTGGGTTAACCGTTTAGAAATTACAGCACTCTATGTACATAGTCCCCCCATTTTAAGGGAACAAAATAATTTGGAGAAATTCACTTATGTGTATTAAAGTAGTAAAAAGTTAAGTATTTGGTCCCATATTCATAGCACGCAATGACTACATCAAGCTTCTGACTCTACAAATTTGTTGATGAGTGAGTAAGTTACAGACACAGAAATATCATACCCCCCCAAAAAAACGTCCCTTGTTATTGTGATGGTGAGAGGTTAGCATCTCTTAGGGGTAAGTTATTTGTGCATCTGTAACTTTCTCACTCATCATTATTCACAATTAATTCAGGATTATTCGTAATCACTGTAGCATCCACATTTATGTTGAAGTGTTTAGAAACATATTCTATTCTTATTTAAGATAAAAGTGACTCCAAAATTACACAAGACATTATTTACCATTCATTTATATTGGGCACTGTTGCAGGAGGGGGTCGCAGTTCCGGAGCGACCCTCTAGGTGTCATTCTCCGACAACCTTAGGCACCTCCTCACTCACAGTCGGGACAAATCATCTTCCTATTGGTGTCACCTGTGTCTATCTGATTCACCTGTGTATTTATGCCCTCACTTCCATGTGTTCCCTTGCTCAGTTTTCTCTGCTAGTTTCACTATACCAAGCAGTACTAATCAGAGTCTGATCGCGGGACGTATGGACAGGTACATGAGAAGTGTTCTCCCTGTTTATTTATTATTTCAGTCATAGTTAGTATTTTGTATTATTTGCTTCACCTTTCTTTTTCGTGTAAAGTCCGTTATTTTGTATCCTGGCTTCGGGACCATCAGTAAAGTTCCTTGTTTTACCATCTCTGCCTACTGCCTACTGTCTAACCTGCACCGCACCTGGATCACACCTCACACCAACCCTTACAGAAAACTGAGCCACTATGGACCCAGCGGAGGCAGCACAGTATCATAGCGCATTGGCAATGCAGGGAGCCATGCTGAACCAGTACGACCGCAGCCTGCAGCAGATCACCGAGAATCTCCGCCAGCTGATGATCGCCGTGCAGAGCCGGGTGGACACCCGACCAGTGCCGGCAGCCGGCGGAGCGGAAGCCGCGGCAACGGCATCTCCAGTCTCGACTGTGACATCACGGGAACCCCGCCTACCACCTCCGGAGAGGTACGACGGACGACCAGAGGGCTGCAGGGAATTCCTCACCCAGTGTTCCCTGATATTCAGCCTACAACCCTCCTCCTTCCCAACGGAGCAGGGCCGGGTGGCCTACATTATCACTCTGTTGACGGGTCGGGCCCTTTCCTGGGCTAACTCGGAGTGGGAGAGCCAAACTCCAGCGTGCTCTGATTCCTACCTATTCACCCGGGAGCTATGCAAGGTGTTTGACACCTCTCAGATGGTGTGGGGCCACGAGGCCGGGAGGCGACTCTTGGCCTATCAGCAGGGTGACCATTCGGTGGCGGACTACTCCGTGGCGTTCCGGACCCGGGCTCGAGAGGCAGGATAGGAGGAGGCCGCCCTGGTTGTCCTTTACGCTCAGGGGCTATCGGAGGGGGTAAAGGACACACTCTCTTTCAGGGAGCTGCCTGAGCGACAGGACAGCCTCGTCGACCTCTCGGTGCGGGTAGACAATTGGCCTCATGAGAGGGTGCACAAGAGAGGCATGATGAAAGGCGCGCCTCCGCGTCCCCATTTCAGCCCGGAGGCTTTCCGCCAATTCAGGGAGGAGACGCCTCAGGAAGAGGCTATGCAGCTGGGTGCGGCACACTTGGCCAGGATGAAGAGGCAGAGGCGTCTGCGCCAGGGACGTTGCCTGTACTGCAGCCAGACAGGTCACCACTGCAAATCATGCCCGGAGAAGCCGGGAAACGGGAGGGCTCGCTAGTATCTGGAGGGGTGTTAGAGAGCCGGAACCGAAACCCAAACTCCAGAGACTCCCGGACTTTTCTCCCCGTCAGGGTTCAGTGGGCCCGCGCTGCGTGTCGGGCGCATGCACTGGTGGATTCTGGGGCCGCGGGAAACCTGATGGACGCAGGGCTTGCCCAAGAGTGGAGCGTTCCGTTACTCTCCCTCTCCGAGCCCGTTCCGGTCATGGGCCTGGACGGCCGGCCGTTGCGGTCTGGCTTCATCACCCGGCGCACTGTTCCCGTGCATGTCCGGGTGGCGGAGGGGCTATGGGAGGATATCCAGTTTTTCATTGTGGACTCTCCGGAGTGTCCCCTCATCCTCGGGCATCCCTGGCTGGTCGCCCACAAACCCCGGATAGACTGGTCCATGGGGCGGCTCATCCTGGAGGGAGGCGCCACCCCCGTCCTGTTCCGGTCTCCACCGACCACTCATCAGCCCAAACAACCGTCCCAGACCACCTACCAGTCCTCACCTCTTCCCCAGGTCCCGCACTCCGAACCGCCTTCCGCCCTAGCGGCGGTTGCCACCGGGAGGACGGCGGCTACAGAATCTGTCACCAGCCCAGACCTGCCAGGCGTTCTTTGGGAGTATTGGGATCTGGGGGAGGTGTTTAGTAAGAGGCGTGCTAAGGGCTTAACTCCTCATAGGCCATACGACTGTGGACCCAGGGGCTGATAACAACATTCCGTCACCTCCACCCGGAAGCGTCCAAGGTGAACGGCTAGGGCCGTTCGTTGGGGGGGGGGGGGGGGGGGGGGGGTGCACTGAGCGAACCTCTATGTGTCATCCTCCGACAACCTTAGGCACCTCCTCACTCACAGTCGGGACAAATCATCTTCCTATTGGTGTCACCTGTGTCTATCTGATTCAACTGTGTATTTATGCCCTCACTTCCCTGTGTTCCCTTGCTCAGTTTTCTCTGCTAGTTTCACTGTGCCAAGCAGTGCTAATCAGTGTCTGATCGTGGGACATATGGACAGGTACGTGGGAAGTGTTCTCCCTGTTTATTGATTATTTCAGTCATAGTTAGTATTTAGTATTTTTGGCTGTCTGCCTGTTTTTTGGAGTCTTATTTGCTCCGCCTTTCTTTTTTGTGTAAATTCTGTTATTTTTTATCCTGGCTTCGGGACCATCAGTAAAGTTCCTTGTTTCACCATCTCTGCCTACTGCCTACTGTCTAACCTGCACCGCACCTGGGTGTCAAGGGTTCTGACGCGACGGTGTGGTGGAATCAAGTGCAGGACACAGGAGCTCAGTCAAACTTGACTTTACTGGCAAAGCACAAAAATACACGGGTAAACTAACCCGGAGATACACAATACACAACAGTGCGTAAAATACAAAACCCGACTACGCACGAAAACACTGTGCGACGGTAAATAGCGTCTGTCCCAAAACGTCAAACATCAATCAGACAGGAAAACAATCACACACAACGCCTGACAAACACAACTAGAACTTGTAGGACACTAATGACACTAAACGATAACAGGTGTACAATACCAGACCAGAACAAACGAACATAGAAACATACAACGGTGGCAGCTAGAATTCCGGAGACGACGAACGCCGAAGCCTGCCCGAGCAAGGAAGAGAGGCAGCCTCGGCCGAAACCGTGACAGTACCCCTCCCTTGACGCGCGGCTCCAGACGTGCGCCGACTCCGGCCTCGGGGACGACCAGGAGGACACGGCGCAGGATGCGTCGGGTGACCACGATGGAATTCCGTCAGAAGAGACGGGTCCAAAATGTCTCTCCTCGGCACCCAGCACCGTTCCTCCGGGCCGTACCCCTCCCACTCCACTAGATATTGGAGACCCCCCATCCGACGTCTCGAATCCAAGATGGACCTCACGGAGTACGCCGGTGCCCCCTCGATGTCCAATGGGGGCGGAGGAGTCAGCCTGATCTCATTTTCGTGGAGTGGGCCAGCTACCACCGGCCTGAGAAGAGACACATGGAACGAGGGGTTAATACTTTTATATTCAACAGGTAGTTGTAATCTGTAACACACCTCGTTCAACCTTCTCAGGACTTTAAATGGCCCTACAAACCGCCGATCCAGTTTCCGACAGGGCAGGCGGAGGGGCAGGTTTCTGGTAGAGAGCCAGACTCGATCACCAGGTGCTTACACCGGTCCGTCACTGCGGTGGAGATCGGCGCTCGCCTTTTGACGCTGGAGGGCCCGCTGCAGGTGGACGTGTGCAGCGTTCCATGTCTCCTCCGAGCGCCGCACCCACTCATCCACCGCAGGAGCCTCGATCTGGCTCTGCTGCCAAGGTGCCAGAACCGGCTGGTAACCTAACACACATTGGAAAGGGGTTAGGTTAGTGGAGGAATGGCATAGGGAATTCTGGGCCATTTCGGCCCAGGGAACGTACCTTGCCCACTCCTCCGGCCGGTCCTGGCAGTATGTTCTGAGAAACCTACCCACATCCTGGTTCACACGTTCCACCTGCCCATTACTCTCCGGGTGGTAACCCGAGGTGAGGCTCACCGAGACCCCCAACCGCTCCATAAAAGCTCTCCAGACTCTGGAGGTAAATTGGGGACCTCGATCAGACACAATATCCTCGGGTACCCCGTAGTGCCGGAACACATGGGTGAATAGCGCTTCGGCGGTCTGCAGGGCAGTAGGAAGGCCCGGCATGGGGAGCAAACGACAGGCCTTAGAAAACCGGTCCACAACGACCAGTATAGTGGTATTCCCCTGTGAAGGAGGAAGGTCCGTGATGAAATCCACCGAGAGGTGAGACCATGGTCGTTGTGGAACGGGCAGGGGTAGTAACTTACCCCTAGGCAGATGTCTAGGCGCCTTACACTGGGCGCACACCGAGCAGGAGGAAACATAAACCCTCACATCCCTCGCCAACGTGGGCCACCAGTACTTAGTACTAAGGCAGTGCACTGTCCGGCCGATACCAGGGTGTCCAGAGGAGGGTGACGTGTGAGCCCAATAGATCAATCGATCCCGAACTGCGAGCGGAACGTACCTCCGACCCGCCGGGCATTGAGGTGGACTAGGGTCGGTGCGTAATGCCCGCTCGAGTTCAGCATCGACCTCCCACACTACCGGTGCCACCAGACAAGACTCCGGCAGTATGGGAGTGGGCTCCACGGACCTCTCCTCCGTGTCATACCGCCGAGACAGTGCGTCTGCCTTACTGTTCTGTGACCCAGGGATGTACGTGATTTTAAATGTGAACCGGGTCAAAAACATATTCCACCGCGCCTGGCGAGGGTTCAGTCTCCTCGCTGCCCGGATGTACTCCAGGTTACGGTGGTCCGTCAAAATGAGGAAAGGGTGTTGAGCCCCCTCAAGCCAGTGCCTCCACACCTTTAGGGCCTGTACCACGGCTAACAGCTCCCTGTCCCCCACGTCATAATTTCGCTCCGCCGGACTAAGCTTCTTGGAATAAAAAGCACAGGGGCGGAGTTTAGGTGGCGTGCCGGACCGTTGCGAAAGCATGGCTCCTATACCGGCCTCTGACGCGTCCACCTCTACCTGAAATGGTAAAGAGGGATCCGGATGCGCCAGCACCGGAGCCGAGGTAAACAGGTCCTTCAGCCTCCCAAACGCCCTGTCCGCCTCGGCTGACCACTGCAGACGCACCGGACCCCCCTTCAAAAGAGACGTTATGGGAGCTGCCACCTGTCCAAAACCCCGGATAAACCTCCGGTAGTAATTCGCAAACCCCAAAAACTGCTGCACCTCCTTCACAGTGGTTGGCGTTTGCCAATTACGCACGGCTGACACCCGGTCTACCTCCATCTTCACCCCTGAGGCAGACAACTGATAACCCAAAAAGGAGACCGACTCCTGGAAAAACAGACACTTCTCTGCCTTGACATACAGGTCGTGCTCCAACAGCCTCCGCAACACTCGGCGCACCAGGGCCACATGCTCGACTCGGGTAGACGAGTACACGAGAATGTCATCTATGTACACGACCACCCCCTGCCCCTGCATGTCCCTGAAGATCTCATCCACGAATGATTGGAAAACTGAAGGAGCGTTCATCAACCCGTATGGCATGACCAGATACTCGTAATGACCCGAGGTGGTACTAAAGGCTGTCTTCCATTCATCGCCCCCCCTAATGCGCACCAAGTTGTACGCGCTCCTGAGATCTAATTTAGTGAAGAAACGCGCCCCGTGCAATGACTCCGTCATGGTCGCAATCAGCGGGAGTGGATAACTGTACTTCACCGTGATCTGATTGAGACCACGGTAATCAATGCACGGGCGTAACCCACCATCCTTTTTCTTCACAAAAAAGAAACTCGAGGACGCAGGGGAAGTGGAGGGCCGTATGTATCCTTGTCTCAGAGATTCGTCTATGTAAGTCTCCATAGCTCTCTTCTCCTCCTGAGACAGAGGATACACATGGCTCCGTGGGAGCGCAGCTCCTGCCTGGAGGTCTATCGCACAATCTCCCTGCCTATGGGGAGGCAACTGCGTCGCCCTCGACTTACTGAACACAATAGCCAAATCCCCATACTCAGGGGGAACGTGCAATGCGGGCACCTGGTTTGGACTCTCCACCGAGGTAGCCCCTACGGAAACGCCTAAACATCGACCCACACACTGGGCAGACCACTCCATCAGAGCCCTCTCCTGCCACGAAATAGACGGGTTATGGGTACTCAACCAGGGCATGCCCAGCACCACCGGATACGCAGGCGAGTCGATCAGAAATAGCTGGATCATCTCCTGATGACCCCCCTGCGCACACATCCTAAGTGGCGCCGTGACCTCCCTGATCAAGCCCGCACCCAACGGACGGCTATCTAGGGCATGAACGGGGAAGGGGACGTCAACAGGGAGAAGGGGAATCCCTAAGGCTAAACAAAACTTCTTATCAACAAAATTCCCAGCCGCGCCTGAATCTACCAGCGCCTTATGCTGGGAATGAGGTGCTACCTGTGGAAAACGCACAGGTATACAGAAGTGTGCAACAGAGAGCTCTGGGTGAGTGGGGCGCCTACTCACCTGGAAGGACTCCCCAGTGCGGGGCCTGTCGTCTTCCCCCCTAGGAGGCCATCCCCAGCACCTGGCCGCGGTGTGTCCTCCCCGACCACAGTTGGTGCAGGAGATGGACCCCCTCGTACTCCGACCCCTCCTCTCTCTAGCGCCAGCGCCCCCGAGCTCCATGGGGCACGGCTCGGAGGCGCTGGAGGATGAAATGGACGGACCCCCTCGGGACGTCCGCGGGTAGCTAGCAGGGTATCCAGCCTGATGGACATGTCGACTAACTGGTCGAACGAGAGGCCAGCTCCCTACGGACGTCCTCACGTAGACTACAGCGGTAGTGATCGATGAGGGCCCGCTCATTCCATCCTGCATCCGCCGCTAGAGTACGGAACTCCAAAGCGAACTCCTGGGCACTCCTCTTCCCCTGCCGGAGGCAGAACAGACGCTCCCCCGCCGCTTTCCCCTCCGGGGGATGATCAAACACCGCCTTGAAGCGGCGGGAGAACTCAGCATACGTGATGGTGGTAGCATCTATTCTCCTCCACTCAGCGTTGGCCCATTCTAACGCCTTGCCGGAAAGGCAGGAGATCAGGGCGGACACGCTCTCGAGTCCCGAGGGCGCCGGGTGCACAGTGGCCAGGTAAAGCTCCACCTGGAGAAGGAAGCCCTGACACCCGGCAGCGGTCCCATCGTAGGCTCTCGGGAGCGAGAGTCGAACTCCTCGGGGTTCCGGAGCGGGACTGGGCTGACTGGCCGATGGTGAGGGAAGGGAAGATGGCGTAGGAGGTGTCCCTCGGGTCTCCGAGGGTGGTGATCACCTCCTGCAGTGCGGACCCCATCCGCAGGATCTGGTCATTCTGCTCCCGGACTCTGTCTTCCAACGTCTCCTGTGCTGCTGCGGCTCCTGCTGATTCCATTTGAAAGGTGTGTGATTCTGTCAAGGGTTCTGACGCGACGGTGTGGTGGAATCAAGTGCAGGACACAGGAGCTCAGTCAAACTTGACTTTACTGGCAAAGCACAAAAATACACGGGTAAACTAACCCGGAGATACACAATACGCAACAGTGCGTAAAATACAAAACCCGACTACGCACGAAAACACTGTGCGACGGTAAATAGCGTCTGTCCCAAAACGTCAAACATCAATCAGACAGGAAAACAATCACAAACAACGCCTGACAAACACAACTAGAACTTATAGGACACTAATGACACTAAACGATAACAGGTGTACAATACCAGACCAGAACAAACGAACATAGAAACATACAACGGTGGCAGCTAGAATTCCGGAGACGACGAACGCCGAAGCCTGCCCGAGCAAGGAAGAGAGGCAGCCTCGGCCGAAACCGTGACACTGGGTCACACCTCACACCAACCCTTACAGGGCACAAAATAATCTGAAACACAACTAAAACAAAGAGCAAATGCTTCCAACAAATATGGATGAAAATACACTCAAATTAAAGCTGACAGTCCGCACTTTAATTTCATAGTCATTGTTTGATTTAAAATCCAGACTTTTGGAGTATAGAGCCAAAATAGATAAAATGCTTCACTGTCCCAATAATTATGGAGGGCACTAAGTAGAAGTAGATGCACAGTTGTGGTCTGTGGTATTTGTGAAGTTGATGTTGATGTTGTACCTCTTTCTTGTTGTAGGTGGTGGTTCACGTGTCCAGTGTTAAGGAAGTGAAAAAGCAGAACTCAGCCTTGTCAATGCTCTCCATCCACACTACGGATGGAGACAAGGTCAGAAACCCACAGTGGCCCTGTTAGTCTTTGTTTGAGTGCATGTGTCTTTGCATGTGGGTTGTTGCGTAGTCCCTTATTCTGTTTTGTCTGTGTTTCAGTATTTGTTTGTGTCTTTGCGGAACCGGCAAGTGTGTTACGAAATCCTGCAGTCTGTGTGTACACAAGCACAGGTATACCCTCATAATCTCTGACCTCTCTCTCTTTCGCTCTCTCTTCCTCCCTCTATATAACTCTCTCCCTCTTTCACTCTCCCCTCTTATTCACCCCCTTTCTATCTCCTTATCTATCATCTGCAATTATCCTCTACTCTATTTGTCTTTCTCTGTTCTCTGTATTCACCAAGGAGAATATTCTTTAACACACTGCATTGTGTGTCAGACTGTGTTCACACAGCAGCAGGGGGAGCAGGGGGAGAATGGTAACAGCAGTTCCCACGTCTCCCCAGGAGAGAACGGTGTTGACGACGTGGATCAGGACATAGACACGGTAAGACCCGATCATCAAGTCCCACCATGTACTGCCCAGTTCTGCTTTGACTGCTTATGACAAATGTCTGTCCTTGGTTGACAAACGTACGTCTGTTCCTCATGGTTGATCTGCACTGTGCACTTTGTGACAGTGCACAGTGCAGACCTAGATATTCCCGAGTGGCGCAGTGGTCTAAGGCACTGCATTGCAGTGCTAGCTGTGCCACTAGAGATCCTGGTTCGAATCCAGGCTCTGCTGTAGCCGGCCGCAACCGGGAGACCAATGGGGCGGCGCACAATTGGCCCAGCGTCGTCCAGGGTAGGGGAGGGAATGGCCGGCAGGGAGGTAGCTCAGTTGGTAGAGCATGGCGTTTGCAACGCCAGGGTTGTGGGTTTGATTCCCACGGGGGGCCAGTATGAAAATAAAAAAGAATAATGTATGCACTAACTGTAAGTCGCTCTGGATAAGAGCGTCTGCTAAATGACGTAAATGTGACATTAAAAGAAAGTGCCCTGGAATTTCCCATAACTCCAGAAATCACTTGACATTTTATTTTGTGTGGAATTAAGACACCATTCAGATAAATCATGGGCTTGTCGTGATCAGACACACAAGCATACTTTCCTTTTCTTTTCACCCCTTCCCTGCCCGCAGATCTCCAGCCACTCAAGCCTGGAGGACAGTATGTACCGGAGCCATCCTAAAGAGGCCGTCTACCATGACATGTCCAGCAGAGGTTAGAAAGACTGTCTTAGGATGTTTCTGGACCGACAGGAGAAAGAAAGGAGGGAAAATAGGAATAAAAGAAGACATAAAAGAGAATATTATGTTATGATAGAACAATTATAATAAATACGTGTTAATATTCCTCAGGGAGGGGTAGCTCCACTCCTAGAAGCAGCATTAGCATAGACCAGGACGATCAGTTCACATTCACCGAGGCGGAAGACTCAGGTAGTTAAACACACACTGAAACACACACAGACGCACACACATGTACACACACACCCACACATGTGCAAACACACACACACACTTAAATGTTGTTTGAATAATCCATTTTTTAATTCTCTTGATCAGCTGACTCGTGGGTTTGGAGAGTCCCTGAAAGGATTAAATCCCTCCTCCTCATCAGAGAGATGAGCAACCTCAACGTCCTCCTCTCCATCTATCTGTTTCTGTGAGTACCATCCACCTCTCTGTCTTTCCCTCCACCGTCTCTCTACCTCTCTATCCTCTCAGTGTCTAGACCTAGATGCTGAAGCCCTTCCCTCACCTCTTCTCTTATCCACACACACTGCCACATGTGATGATGGGCGTGTTCATCTAAACACATCTTAAGACTACTGTTAGTTTCAGAAGTATTACGTAACACAAGGGAAAGTTTGAATCTTTGATCATAAGCTGCATTTTTTTATGTATAGGAGTCACAGAACATTCTGTAGTTCACGATCAGAAGCCTGGTTGATATCTGACCATAATTATATCCTCCTGATTCCTGTTTACAAGCAAAAACTAAAGCAAGAAGTACCAGTGATTCGCACAATATGGAAGTGGTCAGATGATGCAGATGCTAAGCTACAGGACTGTATTGCTAGCACAGACTGGAATATGTTCCAGGATTCATCCGATGGCACTGAGGTGTATTTAACATCAGTCACCGGCTTCATCAATAAGTGCATCGATGATGTCGTCCGCACAGCGACCGTACGTACATACCCCAACCAGAAGCCATGGATTACAGGCAACATCCGCACTGAGCTAAAGGGTAGAGCTTCCGCTTTTAAGGAGCGGGACTCTAACCAGGACGCTTATAAGAAATCCCGTTATGCCATCCGATGAACCATCAAACAGGCAAAGCGTCAATACAGGACTGAGATTGAATCCTACTACACTGGCTCTGATGCTCGTCGGATGTGGAAAGAATTGCAAACTATTACGGACTACAAAGGGAAGCCCAGCCACGAGCTGCCCAGTGACACGAGCCTACCAGATGAGCTCAATTACTTCTATGCGTGCTTCGAGGCAAGCAACACTGAAGCATGCATGAGAGCACCAGCTGTTCCGGAAGACTGTGTGATCACGCTCCTCGTAGCCAATGTGAGTAAGACCTTTAAACAGGTCAGACGGATTACCAAGATACGTACTCAGAGCATGCGCTGACCAACTGACAAGTGTCTTCACTGACATTTTCAACCTGTCCCTGACCGAGTCTGTAATACCTATATGTTTCAAGTAGGTCACCATAGTCCCTGTGCCCAAGAACACCAAGGTAACCTGCCTAAATGAATATGGCTCACATCAACACCATCATCCCAGAAACTCTAGACCCACTCCAATTCGTATCCCGCCCCAACAGATCCACAGATGACGCAATCTCTATTGCACTCCACACTACCCTTTCCCACCTGGACAAAAGGAACACCTATGTGATCATTAAGTTTGCCGACGACACAACGGTGGTAGGTCTGATCACCGACAACGATGAGACCGCCTATAGGGAGGAGGTCAGAGACCTGGCAGTGTGGTGCCAGGACAACAACCTCTCCCTCAACGTGGTCAAGACAAAGGAGATGATTGTGGACTACAGGAAAAGGAGGGCCGTGCACGCCCCCATTCTCATCGACGGGGCTGTAGTGGAGCAGGTCGAGAGCTTCAATTTCCTTGGTGTTCACATCACCAACAAACTATCGTGATCCAAACACACCAAGACAGTCGATGAGGGCATGACAATTCCTATTCTCCCTCAGGAGACTGAAAAGATTTGGCATGGGTCCTCAGATCCTCAAAAAGTTATACAACTGCACCATCGAGAGCATCCTGACTGGTTGCAACTGCTCGGCCTCTGACCACAAGGCGCTGCAGAGGATAATGCGTATGGTGCAGTACATCACTGGGGCCAAGCTTCCTGCCATCCAGGACCTCTATACCAGGCGTTGTCAGAGGAAGGCCCTAAAAATTGCCAAAACTCCAGCCACCGTAGTCATAGACTGTTCTCTCTGCTACTGCACGGCAAGCAGTACCGGAGCACCAAGTCTAGGTCCAAAAGGCTCCTTAACAGCTTCTACCCCCAAGCCATAAGACTGCTGAACAGCTAATCAAATGGCTACCTGGACTATTTGCATTGACCTTTGTTCTGATCTTGTCCATTTTCAGACATGTGTCGACACGATATTCAAATGTATCTCTTATGAATCTATCGTGTCTGCATTGTGACCAGATTTCCTGGTTCCTTTGGCTATATAATCACCGTTTCAAGGAAGTGCAGGTGCCTGCCTAACAGTCTGTCTGCTTAGGTATGTTGTCTTTCTGGATTGGTTAGGAGCCATCTGATTGGCTGTTTATGGCAGGTTAATACCTGGAGAGATGGGTAGATTCAGTACCTTCAGAAAGTATTTTCACCCCTTGACTTTTTCCACGTTGTTGTGTTTCAGCCTGAATTTTAAATTGATTAAATTGCAATTGTTTGTCACTGGCCTTCACACAATACCCCATAACGTCAAAGTGGAATTATGTTTTTTCACATTTTGTTCAAATTAATAAAAAATTAAAAGCTGAAATGTCTTGAGTCAATAAGTATTCAACCCCTTTGCTATGGCAAGCCTAAATAAGTTCAGGAGTAAAGATTGTGGCGGTACGTCCAACCGGCCTCACAACCGCAGACCACGTGTATGGCGTCATGTGGGCAAGCGGTTTGCTGATGTCAAGGTTGTGAACAGAGTGCTTGGTGGCGGTGGGGTTATGGTATGGGCAGGCATAAGCTACGGACAACGAACACAATTGGATTTTATCGATGGCAATTTGAATGCACAAAAATACAGTGACCAGATCCTGAGGCCCATTGTGAGGCCCATGTTTTTTAAGGTGTCTGTGACCAACAGATGCATATCTATTTTCCCACTCATGTGAAATCCATAGATTAGGGCCTAATTAAGTTATTTCAATTGACTGATTTCCTCAAATGAACTGTAAATCAGTAAAATCAATGAAATTGTTCCATGTTGCGTTTATATTTTTGTTCAGTATAATTACACTGGATGGTGTATCAATACACCCAGTCAAAGATACAGGCGTCCTTCCTAACTCAGTTGCTGGAGAGGAAGGAAACCTGGTTCAGGTTGCGTTCCAACAGACACTGGGAGATGAATTCACCTTTTAGCAGGACAATAACCTAAAACACAAGGACAAATCTATACTGTAGTTGCTTACCAAGAAGACAGTGAATGTTCCTGAGTGGCCGAGTTACAGTTTTTACTTAAATCTACCTGAAAATCTATGGCAAGGCCTGAAAATGGTTGTCTAGCAATGATCAACAACCAATTTGACAGAGCTTGAAGAATTTGGAAAAGAATACTGGGCAAATGTTGCACAATCCAGGAGTGGAAAGCTCTTAGTGACTTACCCAGAAAGACTCTCAGCTGTAATCGCTGCCAAAGGTGCTTCTAAAAAGTATTGACTCAGGGGTGTGAATACTTATGTAAATGAGATATTTCTGTATTATATTTTCAGTAAATTTGCTAACATTTCTAAAAACATGTTTTCACTTTGTCATTATGGGCTAGTTTGTGTAGATGGGTGAGAAAAGTATTTTATCCATTTTGAATTCAGGCTATAACACAACAAAATGTGGAATAAGTCAAGGGGTATGAATAGGAAGGCACTGTAGATGGATCTGGTTTTCTAAGCACAATGTGTTCTCCAGATGGTCATACTGTATGTACTGTGAATTTCTTTCATACCGTATGTACTTTGAACTTCATTCATACTGTATGTACTTTGAACTTCTTTCATACTGTATGTAGTCTGAACTTCTTTCATATTGTTTGTACTTTGAACTTCTTTCATACTGTATGTACTGTTAACTTCATTCATATTGTATGTACTTTGAACTTCTTTCATACTGTATGTACTGTGAACAAAATAATGGGCTCCCCCTTCAGAGTCTGGTTCCTCTCACGGTTTCTTCTTCTTTTTCTTTTATCCAACCTACAAGGCCTATAGTAGATAAGTTTTCCTTGCCACTGTCTCCATTGTTTGCTCTTTCATTGGTTGCCTGTGGACTGTGGAGGATACATGTAATTGTGTGTTTGTGCTCTGACAATACTTGCTAATTGCCCCTCAAGGGATGAATCAAGTCATATTGAATTACACCTAACGCTGATAGATTTATATAGATTGAATTAGATTTGATATCACACATTTGACTGTAGAGAGATTACCTTTCATGTGCGATAAAACAGTATTCAACAATGTAAACAATAAAGATTAGGGATATGTGCTAAGTCAGGTGAAGTAAAAACCAAACTGATGGCAAGCAAGCAATCAGGAAGTACTGTATCTTATCCACCAACGTGTGGGTGTGTGTGTGTGTGTGTGTGTGTGTGTAGGGTGGTGTTTCTACTGCTGTCGTCAGGGTACATTGGCCTGCGGATCTTAGCGCTGGAGGAGCAGCTGAGTTCCCTAGGGGCCCTGCCTGAGTTCTCCATACACCACAGAGAGTGAGCAAACACGCACACGCGCACACACACACACCTTGGGGTAGTTTTCCATAGATGACTGTTCTTTGTTGTGATACTATCAAGCACTTTCAAGGAACTCCAAACTTGTACATAAAAAAAAGGAAGCCACTTCTCAAATTAAAAACCATTAAACTATGTATGGTGAAGCATGCATTATGGTAAGGCAAGGTAGCTCAAACCGGTTGTGTAGACGGAATGTTCTCAGACATCATGGGTACAGTACATCAGCAGCAGCAATCACAGAAGGTTAGAAGATAAACGGCCCCGGAGGAATGTCTCTTGTTTTTCTGCAAATCAGTCCACTTGTTATACATAACCATAACCACAGGAACACCCCTTGTGGGAATTTGAGTCTTCACTTTTTTAATATGTATGTGTGCGTGTCTGCATGTGATAATGTGTGAAAATATGTGGGAGAGTGATTCTCTTCCTCCTCCCACTGCTCCTTCTTCATTTACAGATACAGGTACAAGGAAACGTAGCCTGAAGAGACATACAGCAGGAAGAATAAAGAGCAAGCCTGTTTGTCCAAAGCCACAGTACAACAAACTATGCAGATCCACTTATAAAGGCTTTCAATTTCACGTCATCTTGTGACTCGTGAGCTGGACCATTGATAATATATTCAATATTTATTTCTGGATCCTGCTAATATGTTGAGGAGACAGATCACTTAAAAACTACGACTCTATCACCCCCTAGTGGTGTTTGTCAGAAATGTGGATAACCTTGACTTCACACAAAGCAACATGCCTTTTTTTTTCTCTTGGTATTCAGTAGAATTTGATTTCAGGCAGTCGCAGTCCACTCCTAAAATCAATTGTTTTACTGCACTATTTGTTTATCTCAGCTTAACTGGTAATGCCTGTTTTGATGTCTTGCTGTAAATTATGTTCTTTTTGTAAAGGAATCTCAAATTTGCTGGCAAATTCATTTTAGAGAAAGTGTCTAACTGTCAGTGGCCCTAACAGGCCAGCAGGGGGCACTCTCTCCTCATAAAAAAAAGCCTACTGTACTCACAATTATTATTAGTGTATCAATCAATATGTGTAGTATACTTTCAATCTATAAAATCATGTATTTGAGAAAAGGCTACTTGAAATATATTTGTTCTTCTTAATACAGTTCTTGAATGTCACCCTGCAAACTAAAATGGATTGATCACTGTTATAAAGCAGTTTCTCTGGACCCCTGCAAGTCGGAGTTCGGCCCCTCCCCTCCCTAAAATAAAATCGAATGCGTCAGCCAGACAACCACTCAAAGTATAGATTACTGATCGCTGTCCATAGTGCTGAAATTGCAACATGTCTATGCGGCTGCCTATCGAATCGATTATAGGCTTTCTGTGGCGCATGTTAGATAGATACATTATTATTGGTAGGCCTATTTGGTCGTCATTTTCTCATGCTAAGCTTAACATTTCATGAAGCAGTAGCCTCCTACATGGTGTCTGCTGGCTGGCGGCAATAATGTAATAACCTATTCGGTAATTAAAGTTGGAAATTCAAACATTGCAGATTGTAAAATTACTGTCCGATGTAACAGCATACTAATCAGCTACCAATAGATTTAAATATACAACTGTCCTGTATAGCCTACCTGAACGTGCATGACATGAGCCGTCCTTGCGCTCTCTCCCAGCTTGGATAGAAAGTTGTTTTGCAAAACAACTATACAGTCAGTCCACCTTCAAAACACTAGTTTACTAGGGGTTGTTTCATTATGCATTGTAGCCTACTATCTACAGCAGTAGCCTATACCGTAATTAGCTGCTATTTAACTGCTATTAGTAAGCTTTTTATAAAAATGACACATAAGCCTAACAATGAGGAAAAAAGTAGTCGGCTTGAGGATAAATCCAGCCACTAAATGATGTGAATGTTTTGTGTCTTTGCTCAGAACTTTGCACTTTTTGATGTAAATGTTTGAGGACAGGGTTTTGTTCTTTCTGGATTCCATTAGAGGACAGAGCAACAACTCGTACAATTCCAACTATTGAATCCTGCAAGATATTGTTCTTAATTATACAACTACCTTTTTTGCCAAAGCAGAGATGCTGAAAAAAACGTGTTTAGCATGAGCTACATACCTATAATGGTTAGCTAATACTAGTAAAGGCCCAGTGCACTACTTTTTTGAAGAAAAAAACGATACATATTTTAATTTATTAATAATATTAATCATGAATCTTTAATAAATACATACATTATTATTTTTTTATTCCAATTTTTCAGGGGATGCTGCAGCACCCTCAGCACCCCTACCTCCCATGGCTATGGGCAGGAGGGTGACAGGGGGAGCAGCTGGCTGACTAGTACTGGTTATTCAGCAGCCTGACGGTCTGGGGGTAGAAGCTATTGGCCAGTCGTCTGTGATGGAAACGGAGAGAACAGGCCATGGCTCGGGTGGCTGGGGTCCCTAGTGATCTTCTTGGCCTTAATGTCACACCTGGTGTTGTAAGTGTCCAAATGGGCAGGCAAATTTCAAACTAAATTAAATGATTGTAAATCAAATTAAATCCAACATGAGGGACTCCCCTGTCCATTGCGCTGCACACAATTTAACTTATTATTGAACAGTGGCAACCTGTCATTCAGGGCAGGTGGGGCAGAACACAACCTGTTTTGAGCCCCACCTGTTTTGAGCCCCACCTGTTTAACAAAAAATGTATAGATATTTATATTTAAAAGAAATTGTGCCTGTTTTGCATGTTATTTTGGCATTAATACGTATCACATATCAGTTTGCAAACAATGTCAAAAAGAAAATCATTGAGTTAATAAAGCCTCATACAAACATGGTCTCTTTTTTGATTTCTTGAGTAAGGCAGCTACAAAATGCAGGTGTTTCAGCCGAGCTCAGTGCTTTCTGTGGTGGTGGGGCAGCCAGCGGAAAATACGGAGCGTAGGGATTGGTAATCGTCTCTAGTTGCGCCGTGATTGGCTCAGTGTTCTGTTACTCATCGGGACACTACGTCACCGCAAAATCTACGGGGAGAGCTCGAAAATTAAAGCCCCTTGGGTGCTGCCATAGATTTACATTAGAAGTGCCCATCCAAGAAGGCTCAAGGCCACAGATAAAATGATGTCAAATCACGTTATACAGTGGGGAAAAAAAGTATTTAGTCAGCCACCAATTGTGCAAGTTCTCCCACTTAAAAAGATGAGAGAGGCCTGTAATTTTCATCATAGGTACACGTCAACTATGACAGACAAAATGAGAAAAACAAATCCAGAAAATCACATTGTAGGATTTTTTATGAATTTATTTGCAAATTATGGTGGAAAATAAGTATTTGGTCAATAACAAAAGTTTCTCAATACTTTGTTATATACCCTTTGCTGGCAATGACACAGGTCAAACGTTTTCTGTAAGTCTTCACAAGGTTTTCACACACTGTTGCTGGTATTTTGGCCCATTCCTCCATGCAGATCTCCTCTAGAGCAGTGATGTTTTGGGGCTGTCGCTGGGCAACACGGACTTTCAACTCCCTCCAAAGATTTTCTATGGGGTTGAGATCTGGAGACTGGCTAGGCCACTCCAGGACCTTGAAATGCTTCTTACGAAGCCACTCCTTCGTTGCCCGGGCGGTGTGTTTGGGATCTTTGTCATGCTGAAAGACCCAGCCACGTTTCATCTTCAATGCCCTTGCTGATGGAAGGTTTTCACTCAAAATCTCACGATACATGGCCCCATTCATTCTTTCCTTTACACGGATCAGTCGTCCTGGTCCCTTTGCAGAAAAACAGCCCCAAAGCATGATGTTTCCACCCCCATGCTTCACAGTAGGTATGGTGTTCTTTGGATGCAACTCAGCATTCTTTATCCTCCAAACACGACAAGTTGAGTTTTTACCAAAAAGTTATATTTTGGTTTCATATGACCATATGACATTCTCCCAATCCTCTTCTGGATCATCCAATTGCACTCTAGCAAACTTCAGACGGGCCTGGACATGTACTGGCTTAAGCAGGGGGACACGTCTGGCACTGCAGGATTTGAGTCCCTGGCGGCGTAGTGTGTTACTGATGGTAGGCTTTGTTACTTTGGTCCCAGCTCTCTGCAGGTCATTCACTAGGTCCCCCCGTGTGGTTCTGGGATTTTTGCTCACCGTTCTTGTGATCATTTTGACCCCACGGGGTGAGATCTTGCGTGGAGCCCCAGATCGAGGGAGATTATCAGTGGTCTTGTATGTCTTCCATTTCCTAATAATTGCTCCCACAGTTGATTTCTTCAAACCAAGCTGCTTACCTATTGCAGATGCAGTCTTCCCAGCCTGGTGCAGGTCTACAATTTTGTTTCTGGTGTCCTTTGACAGCTCTTTGGTCTTGGCCATAGTGGAGTTTGGAGTGTGACTGTTTGAGGTTGTGGACAGGTGTCTTTTATACTGATAACAAGTTCAAACAGGTGCCATTAATACAGGTAACGAGTGGAGGACAGAGGAGCCTCTTAAAGAAGAAGTTACAGGTCTGTGAGAGCCAGAAATCTTGCTTGTTTGTAGGTGACCAAATACTTATTTTCCACCATAATTTGCAAATAAATTCATTAAAAATCCTACAATGTGATTTTTCGGATTTGTTTCCCTCAATTTGTCTGTCATAGTTGATGTGTACCTATGATGAAATTTACAGGCCTCTCTCATCTTTTTAAGTGGGAGAACTTGCACAATTGGTGGCTGACTAAATACTTTTTCCCCCCACTGTATCTATTGTAGCTTTGATTGGACTGATCATGTCAACATCATACTTTAAAAATCTTAGCTATCAAGCAGTCATCATCATGAATCAAATCGATCATTTAAAATCCTTGTCATATTTTACCAGACGCTCTTATCCAGAGCGACTTACAATTAGTGAGTGCATACATTTTCATACTGGCCCCCGCGGGAATCGAACCCACAACCCTGGTGTTGCAAGCGCCATGCCTTACCAACTGAGCTACACGGGGCCCATATGAAGAGAAATTATAGAAAATACGTTTTGAATGGTCATCCAACTCGGAATTCCAAGTCGGGAATGGGCCTCTTTCTAGCGTTCTGACCTGAAGATCACTGACATCATGATTCGATCTTGTTGAGTTCCCAGTTGTCTTGAAAGCACCATAAATCCAGAGAATGCCAGACAAAGTTTGCTCACAAGAAGGAACGTAGTGCCACCTTCCTGTTCAAGTGAGGACAGCACAACAAGGTGAGTCCAAAAATGTATTGTATGATGCTGCATAAGTTATGTAATATGCCAGGGAGATATGTATACTGTAGCTAAGAAAGTAATACTAAGTGTATGTTGTGTAGTAAGCTGTTAGAAGCCCATGTGCCTCACCCTAATAATTTGTTCTTTTTCCCCTCATAACTTATCCTACGGTTCTGACTTGGTGTACAGGGAGAATACTGTAAGAATGCCCCATGTTCTGAATTCTGTTGCTGTACATTTCAGTGCTGAACAAATAGTTATATTGACTATGTCGATCCTAGCTCGCTCATTAATGTCTTAATCTAAATTACGGATTGCCTCTTATCTGCTCGTCTTTCCCTTATGCCATAGTTTGAACATCTCAATTGTCAGTAGAAACCACATTTGTTTAAGCAAGTCAGCCATATCAGCTATGTTTTTTAAGATGCATAATTATTATGCAGGCCTAATTATCAATTATTGATTGCTTTTGTGCCTATTTTCACTATTTATCAAGCCACTTAGCGCTTATAATTACGTTTTGGCTACTGATGTTTTCATAATTTGACCGCACATCTTGCTGACCAATGACATGCATCTTTGTGGTTGGGGTATACATTTTTTATTTTATCATTAGAAAAATAAGCTGTTAACGCCTTCCAACACACATGCGTTATGTTTCATAGTTGTAACAAAGGCACTCCACGAATAAAATTGATTAAACACTTTAATTGTTTTATTTATTTTTTACATATATCCTACAGTAACATATAGTAATGAAAATGCTTGTGTTATTTTAAATAATAAATGTTTCGTATTCTTATATTACCTTAGACCTTCATAAACACAACCAAATGATGATTTTTGCGATTGCATATATGAAATGCATTAATTACACTGCTAGAATGTTGCAGTCAGAATGACTGCTCATTAGCTTGAAGGGGGGTCCCTCGAGGCCCAGCAGTTCTAGTTTTAATTTATTTATTGTGCGGCATGTGCACACATAGGAGGTGCCGTGAAAAAAACTTGCCCCCCCATGGAAATCATATGACCGTCCAACTGATTCGTTCTGGCTCCGGCCCAGCAGCGGGGAGATCGTTTTCTAAACTAAAACTCATAAAGAACTATAGAAGCATTAAAGCAAATGTATGCTTGATTTGAAAATGTAGTCGGAGGCTCCGTGTGGCAGGTGTGACGCAATTGCGGAGCCTCCGGAGGCATGCAGGGGTCAAATTGAGCTCTGTACCGCATTGCCGTGCTGTGCGCCTCCCAAATGTTGTAATAATGCAGAGGGCTCTGTATAGCTCCGCATTGACATGATTGGTTGACGGTAGGTGGGAGGTCCAGTATAAACACAAACTCACTTCCTTGACAACTTCCTTCACAACAGCTCTGCTCTGCTCATCGACGCGCAAGACGTGTAAATGCCCTGACTTCTGCAGAGGCCATATCACAGTAAATGCTGTACAGCCACTGCAACGCGGATTTACCAGAGTAACTCATTGCACTGGCGCCATCGTAGCCTTAACCACAGCATTTGTTCACTGATATCCCCTTACTTACAATCAGTGTTTTATTTATTTCGAAAGCCTGAGGCACTTTTTCAGTCACATTCCTGAACCCCAAGAAACAAACATGTAGCTTCCTAGTATATATGGATATTTAAAAGGTTTATTAATTACTTTTTGGAGGGTTAGTGTCAAAATGATTTATTACATTTAAAAAATATATATACGTTGATGACAGGCGCATGGGCCGCCAGAGCTCGTGGGCCCCCTGCCTTGCGGGGCCTGCCCGGTACGCCATTAATAGTTCAAATCAAATATCATTCGTCACATGCCTCGTAAACAACAGGTGTAGACTAACAGTGAAATGCTTACTTACGGCCCTTCCCAACAATGCAAAGAGAGAGAAAATAGCGAAATAATAGAAAAGTAATAACACGTAATAAAATTAATAATAAATACACAATGAGTAATGATAACTTGGCTGTATACACAGGGTAACTGCTTCGATGGGCAGAGGTAAGCGGTAAATACATGTACATATAACTAGGAATAAAGTGACTAGGCAACAGGATAGATAAACAGTAGCAGCAGTGTATGTGATGAGTCAACAAAAAAAAGGGTCAATGCAGATAGTTAAAGAGTTAACCAAATAGCTACCGCACTAACTATTTAGCAGTCCTATGGCTTGGTGGTAGAAGCTGTTCAGGGTCCTGTTGGTTCCACACTTAGCAGAGAGAACAGTCTATGACTTGTTAATGCACAATGCACTGTAATTACTACATTGATTCACAAATTATGTGATTTGTTTTTACAACCTAGAGCCAACAACGCAGGTTCATATTTTTGTACATAAATGTTATTTATTGTTTTTTTCCCCATTGTCAATATAAAGGTCAAGATTCAGTCCAATTAATTCACATCATTACATATTTAAAAAAAAGAGAAAAAAAAAAGGTAAAATTACAAATCATAATCATAGAATAGGCAAGCACAATATCCATATATAAACCACGCCCACATGTTCTAACCCCACCCAGCATTTTCCCCATCCAAACTCTAGCACAAAACTCTAATCAATACTTTAGTTTCAGTAATAAAAAAACAATCAATACCACAGTTTAAAAAGCGCTATATTGTGCAATGCCTTGAGTTCTACTTTGTCCTCTGGCATCACACACACTAAGTTATATTCCCCACTCCAACAATTGCCCAGCTAAACAAAAATAATGGACATGCATACAGTCGTCAGGGTATCGATACCTCACTTTCATTTTCATAGGGTCTCAAGTGTCAATGACCACGGTATTAATTATTTTCCCTTACATTCAGACACCTTCTTAGCAAGAACCACTTAGAGTACAATAATGAAAACCGGAACAGATCTAGTCTCGTCCTAGAACCCTGGCAAGTCTAGAACCATGGTGAGCCTAGAACCCTGGGCACAGGAGGCTGAGGGACTTCCACCACCTTAGGTTGGGTAACACACAGCATACAGTGAAAATGGAATACATCCTTGTTCAAAATGATCACGGAAAAGCAGCCCACCTACAAAGTGCCACTTTCACCCAGGATGACTGCAGTGTTATGTAGTGTTGTTCAGCATACAGTAGCCTATGTCCCTTCAATAGAGAGGTACTCTTATAGACAGTAACTGCAGTATTCTATGACTAGGTCATTCCTAGAGTCCTTGCTTCAGGTCTTTCTGGGGGGGAGTGTCAGTCAACAACGCTAAAATAGACACAAATGTACATATTATATTTAACTACACTTTGGATGCTTTGTACAATAGTCCTGAACTTAAGACCTGCTTATCATGCTTGCTTGTGCCGTGTGGGTGTTTGTGGACTGATGTGGTGGAACCTGCACCACAGTAACAATGAGAGGCTTGTTTATGGCTTGGATCAGACATGAATCATTCTGTCACCATAGAAGAGCTCCTATACACCACAGATATCATACCATCAGTTCATGAAACTGGCATTCATGTTGGCTCCATCTATGTTATTGTCTTAGAACCAACATGGAACCCAATTATGTTTAGACATTTCAAAACAGAGTTTGAGTAATGGCTCGATTCAATCCGTAGTGCTGAAGACCTGCGCTACAGCGTGATAGAACATGTAAAAGTAATGTTCCTGCGTTTGCGGAGACCGCATTCACGGTAAACGCTGCATATGTCGGCTCAATTAGAAATTCCCTTTACATTTCAATCGCGCTACAGCGCTGAACCTCAGTGATACGGATTGAATCAAGCCCCAACTCTGTGCATCTGTGGCTCTGCTATACACTATAAAATATGTTATTACTTTGAGAGAAAATGCACGAGCAAAGATTGAGGATAAGTGTGAATTAAGGAATGTGTAATCCTTTCAGATCTCAGTCAGTAAAAGTGTTATATTTATAAGACGCTATAACACCATTTCTTTACCATCAGGAATAGAAAAGGTCTGTCTTCCTATGTGTTTGATACAGATGAATAGCAGCAAACTGAACCATCATTTCGTACATGTGCGATGTAAAATGTAAGAAATAACATGTTAGTTTGACAGAAAATTATAGTTTAGATGGCCTCACGGACACCATCCACTGCAATTGATCATCAGTCCTGCTCTCTCCATCGTCAAAACAGTAAACTGAACCATCTTCTCAAGAGCTACAGAGAAGACTGTTTCTAAAATGAAAACAAAATATATTATTTTCCAAAGGCCTCTCTAACCTTTTTTTTTTTTTTCCAGTATAGGCTTGATTGATCTTCATTCACATTAGCAATCTATCAAGAGACACACAGAGGCCTCCTTACAAAAACAAACATGTTTTTTTTGCTAGTATTTTCTAGCCTGATTCCAGATTTGTTTGTGACTACAAATTTAAGTTCATCTAAGGCTTCAGAGACAAAGTCTCCACAACCAGTAGACTTTAGACACATTGGATAATATGGATGGGAAACAGCCAAACAAATACTAAGATTAATACTGCAGTACATTTTCATTCCTTGCCCTCAGTCAGTTATCATAACCTTCAGCTAAGAAGTTAAAACACAGACTCACAGGAGAGAAGACTCTTTCTCAAATAACTCAAATGCCAGTTATTTTCTGTCCGCTTGCCCCTTCCCCTAATCAGGACAGGACTGGATTGGTGAAAGCAATCCAGAGAGGGAGATGTCCATTATAAAAGAGAGACAGGGAGAAATACAAGCAAAAGCAGACAGAAAGATGTCCACTGTAGACACAGGGAGGAGTGATGTCAACTCAGGTCAATACAGAGAGCATCTTCAACTCTGAGTTGTACACACATACATACATAACCAGTCAAACGTTTGGACACACCTACTCATTCAAGGGTTTCCTTTATTATTAATATTTTCTACATTGTAGAATAATAGTGAAGACATCAAAATGATAAAATAACACATATGGAATCATGTAGTAACCAAAGAAGTGTTAAATCAAAATATATTTTATATTTGAGATTCTTAAAATAGCCACCCTTTGCCTTGATGACAGCTTTGCACACTCTTGGCATTCTCGCAACCAGCTTCAATTAACAGGTGTGCCTTCTTAAAAGTTAATTTGTGGAATTTCTTTCCTTCTTAATGCGTTTGAGCCAATCAGTTGTGTTGTGACAAGGTGGGGGGGGGGGGGGGGGGGGTATACATTAGATAGCCCTATTTGGTAAAAGACCAAGTCCATATTATGGCTAGAACAGTTCAAATAAGCAAAGAGAAACGACAGTCCATCATTACTTTAAGACATGAAGGTCAGTCAAAACAGAACATTTCAAGAACTTTGAAAGTTTCTTCAAGTGCAGTCGCAAAAACCATCAAGCGCTATGATGAAACTGGCTCTCATGAGGACCGCCACAGGAAAGGAAGACCCAGAGATACCTCTACTGCAGAGGATAAGTGCATTAGAATTACCAGCCTCAGAAATGTCAGCCCAAATAAATGCTTCAGAGTTCAAGTCACAGACACATCTCAACATCAACTGTTCAGAGGGGACTGTGTGAATTAGGCCTTCATGGTCAAATTGCTACAAAGAAACTACTACTAAAGGACACCAATAAGAAGAAGAGACCTGCTTGGTCCAAGAAACACGAGTAATGGACATTAGACAGGTGGAAATTTGTCCTTTGGTCTGGAGTCCAAATTTGAGATTTTTGGTTCCAACCGCCGTGTCTTTGTGAGACACGGTGTGGGTGAACGGATGATCTCCGCATGTGTAGTTCCCACTGTAAAGTATGGAGGAGGAGGTGTTATGGTGTGGGGGTGCTTTGCTGGTGACACTATCTGTGATTTATTTAGAATTCAAGGCACACTTAACCAGCATGGCTACCACAGCATTCTACAGCGATACGTCATCCCATCTGGTTTGGGCTTAGTGGGACTATCATTTGTTTTTTAACAGGACAATGACCCAACACACCTCCAGGCTGTGTAAGGGCTATTTTACCAAGAAGGAGAGTGATGGAGTGCTGCATCAGATGACCTGGCCTCCACAATCCCCCGACCTCAACCCAATTGAGTAGGTTTGGGATGAGTCGGACCGCAGAGTGAAGGAAAAGCAGACAACAAGTGCTCAGCATGTGGGAACTCCTTCAAGACTGTTGGAAAAGCATTTCAGGTGAAGCTGGCTGAGAGAATGCCAAGTGTGCAAAGCTGTCATCAAGGCAAAGGGTGGCTATTTGAAGAATCTCAAATCTCAAATATATTTTGATTTGTTTAACACTTTTTGGGTTACTACATGATTACATATGTGTTAATTAATAGTTTTGATGTCTTCACTATTATTCTACAATGTAGAAAATAGTAAAAAATAAAGAAAAACCCTTGAATGAGTAGGTGTCCAAACTTTTAACTGGTACTGTACATACAGGTAACTGCCAAAAGAAAGGAAACCCTTTTGTAAATGAGGGATAAAAAGTATATTGAAAGCAGGCGCCTCCACACAGGCGTGGTTCCTGAGTTAATTAAGCAATTTAACATCCCATCATGCTTAGAGTCATGTATAAAAATGCCCAGTTGCCCATTATTTTGGCTACCATAGCTAGAAGAGATCTCAGTGACTTTGAAAGAGGGGTCTCAAAGGAGCATAGGGTGTTCCAGACACTTGTAGAATCTATCTCAAGGTGCATTGAAGCTGTTCTGGTGGCTTGTGGTTGCCCAACGCCCTATTAAGACACTGTTGGTGTTTCCTTTATTTTGGCAGTTACCTCTATGTACACAGATTAGACAGTTTGCAGGTGCACACACACACTCTGCCTAAGGAAGTCTCAAGGAACACACATCCAAAGTCTGACAGGTGTGTCCATATCAAGAGGTCATTCATTTCCATGAGTCAACACACATACCCTCAACGCACTCACAGATTTACAGCATCCTGGATGCTCCTCTTCAGGTACTGTAGGTTGATGACTTTGTACAGCTCCTTGCAGACACACTCGCACAGACACACAGAGCCAAACACACACCCTCTCCTCCTCTCTCAGGCGTGTGCTGCAGCCAGGTCTTGGTTGATGAAACGTCGTAGTCTCTCCAGGTATTGGCTGTAGAGCTCTATGTCGTTGTGTCCCGCCCCCTCCACCCAAAGCGGCTCCACGGCCTTGGGACAGCGCTCAAACAGAGCCAGGCCGTGGGAGAAGTCTATCACCTCGTCCTCCGTCCCGTGGATGATCAGCACCGGGGATGGGATCTTAGACACCTTCTCTATGCTGCAATATATAGGTTATAATCAGTTAGTAAGCAGTCGACAAGACCTTGTCATTGTTTCTGCGATTGCATATGTGTATGATTGTTTTTTAATGTGCTTTTTGGCTGAGGAGTCCAAATATCTATTTATTCCAAAAGATGTGGGCCTTTATAACGATTACTTTTGTTCTGGATCTAAATTAAGCATTCTAATGTTTTTTTTTGTGCATGCGTGTCTCACTTGGGGAAGGCATCAAAGCAGTAGGTCTTCTTGGTGTCGGGGAAGGCCACCCTCATGCCAGAGGTGAGAGGGGAGTGGAGCACCACAGCAGCACACTCAAACCTGGACGCCAGGTCCACCGTGGGTACCGTGCCAATACTCTGCCCATACAGGATGATGTTCTCTGGGCTGATGCCATACCTGACACACACAGAGACAGAGAACTGAGTAAACAAATACAGAGAGGACCAAAATAAGCCTACTTGTTTTTCCAACTAGCTCTCACAGTCTCACTTCGGAATTAGACGTTCATCCATGTTTCTCAAATGTCAAATTTCGAAGTTGTTCCAAATGTCACATTTCGAAGTGTTTAAGGTTAAGTGTAGGCATTAACAGCTAATTTAAGGTTAGGGTTAAGTTTAGGCATTAACTCCAAATTCTTAAGGTAAGGGTTAAGGTTTGGGGTAGGTTTTAACAAGATTCTATCGCTGGATTCGAACTTGCAACCTTTGGAATCAGATGCAGATGCATCTGACTCCGGGGTTAAGAGTCTCTGATTCCAAAGGTTGCAAGTTAACCCTAACCTTAAATTAGCTGTTAATGCCTAAACTTAACCTTAAACACTTCGAAATTTGATTTTGAATCAAATACAGATGCCTACACCCATCTGCCATCCCCTTCCACAATGCCCTAGCAAAACCCAAACCTACTTGAAGGTAACAGCGCTCACTGTTGCCCCCTAGTGGCCAGTTTCCATGTCATCTCCCGACGTCCTCAGACATGGATGGATGTCGAATACTGACCTGCATCACGGGTGACCTGGCTGTGTGTGCTAGGGCTGTTCCCGACATAAAAAAATCTTGGTTGACCGAGTCATCCGTTCTTTCAACCAATCGATTGTTCGACATTTTAAAGTGTATTTTTCCATATACAGTGCCCTCCACTATTATTGGCACCCCTGTTTAAGATGTGGTCGAGGACTTCCAAAAATTCTCCTTTTTTTTTTAAACATAGAACCCAAATGCAAAAAAAGAGAAAAATCCAACCTTATTTAAGTACATTACTTTGGTGGTAAAAAAAAAACTTGAAATCATGTGTCCCACAATTATTGGCACCCCTAACAATTCCGCTGAAAATTTCAATTGATTTTTTTAAAAATATATTTTTCTGTAGTTGCTAAAGTTGGTCAGGGTATCTAGGAACTTTTAATTAGTAATTCATGACTTCCTGTTTCCCTGGGGTATAAATATGACGTGACACAGAGGCCTAATTCTCTTACCCATTTGTCAACATGGCAAAGACAAGAGAACACACCATTCAAGTAAGGCAGATTTGTGTCGACCTTCATAAGTCAGGCAATGGCTACAAGAAAATAGCCACTCGCCTTAACTTGCCCGTATCTACAGTCAGAGGAATCATCAAGAAGTTTAAAACAACTGGAACAGTGACAAACAAGGCTGGAAGAGGTCCCAAGTTTATCTTGCCACAACGCACAGTGAGGAGGATGGTAAGAGAAGTAAAAAAAAGTCCTAAGCTCACTGTCACAGAATTGCATCAAAGAGTGGCATCTTGGGGTCACAAAGTCTCCAAAACAACCATCAGACGCTCTCTACATGCCAACAAGCTGTTTGGGAGGCATGCAAGGAAAAAGCCTTTTCTCACTAACACTCACAAACGTAAACGTCTGGAGTTTGCTAAGCGGCACTGGGACTTCAACTGGGATCGTGTGCTTTGGTCAGATGAGACTAAGATTGAGCTTTTTGGCAACAAACACTCTAAGTGGGTCTGGCGTAAAACAAAAGATGAGTATGCCGAAAAGCACCTCATGCCCACCGTGAAGTATGGTGGAGGATCTGTGATGCTGTGGGCCTGTTTCTCTTCCAAAGGCCCTGGGAACCTTGTTAGGGTGCATGGCATTATGAACGCTTTGAACTACCAGGACATTTTAAATAAAAACCTGATGGCCTCTGCCAGAAAGCTGAAGATGGGTCGTCATTGGGTCTTTCAGCAGGATAATGATCCAAAACATGTGGCAAAATCTACACAAAAATGGTTCAGCAGTCACAAACTCAAGGTCCTCCCATGGCCATCTCAGTCCCCAGACCTCAACCCAATCGAAAACCTGTGGGGCGAGCTAAAGAGGAGAGTGCATAAGAGAGGACCCAGGATGATCTAGAAAGATTGTGCAAAGAAGAATGGTCAAAGATCCCTCTCTCTGTGTTCTCCAATCTTGTGAAATGTTATAGGAGATTAAGTGCTGTCTTGTTGGCAAAAGGGGGTTGTACAAAGTATTAACATCAGGGGTGCCAATAATTGTGGGACACATTTTTTTTTTTTTTACACCAAAGTAATGTACTTAAATAAAAGGTTGGATTTTTCTCTTTTTTTGCATTTGGGTTCTATGTTGTTTAAAAAAAAAGGAGAATTTTTGGAAGTCCTCGACCACATCTTAAACAGGGGTGCCAATAATTGTGGAGGGCACTGTATAGACATATCCTATGCGTTTTAATCAAATCAACTATATGCTTGTCTGATACTTTATGCACACTCTTTGAGCAAATAATTAAGACACACAGATGAATGAATAGAGGGAGTCCGACTGCAATTGATTTGATTGTGCCGGGCCAGGCTCAGAATTTCAGATGACAAATAAACTCCGAAAGGGGGAATGTTTGGTTGCTCAGGAGGTAACGGGGAAGTCAGATGTGTGGAATAAATGTGACTAGTTGTGGAAAATACTGGAGATCAAGAAGAATAAGGTAAGGAGCAAGCGCTGCGTACATATTATGTGTCCCAAACAGGTGCTGTTAGATTACAATATGATTTTCTGACCGTTTAGAACAATGTAAACACTAAATAAATGATAAGCGTACCAGAGAGTCTGTTGTAAGGTTCTTTGTCTTTTTTTTGGAAAGCCTTTAAAAGATTAAAAACAGTCACGTGCATTCGTGAATGCAACTGCCGAGATGGAACGGTATATTTATTGTTTACACTAATTATTCAAGGGTCGCTTCGTTCTTTTATTTTAAAACTAAAATGCTTGATTGCATTTCAAATCATGAATGACTCGTACGCTGTGTGATGTCATTAACGAATGAATGAATGATAGATACAGTAGCCTATATAAGTATTGAGATATGGGCCTAAGTAAGTTACGGTATTAAGACTAAACAGGATGCGCTCTTAGGCCTACAGCTCGATGGTGGTTATACAAGGCTGCTATACTAAGACTACTAATGATAATGACATTACTTATTATAATGATGATCATAATAATAGTAATTATAACAATAAGAAGACGATCAAGAAATTATTATTATAAATAATGTTTTTCTGGCAATTTGGAACAGTGTAAACAATGCTAAATCAATTATAAGTAATACCAGAGAGGCTGGTCTAACAATAAAAATAGTAAAGCCTTTATTACAGCATAGCAAAGATTAAAAAGAGCCACATTTGTGAAATTGTTTATCAGACATCTTGTGGATGCGTGAGGCTTGGTGCTCACGCATCAGTAGGCTATTAAACAAACACTCAAACAGGCAACACAAGCAGGATCTATCTTATTTCTGTAGCTAGATATATATGGATGATTTATAAAGCCAGGCACATTCAACAGTTAGGCTGTTGATTATAGACCTAATTAAGTTGGGGTTTCCTCTCTCCTCACTTTTCTTAGACAATTAAGGCAACGGCTGTTTTCTCATCTCCTAACTCCGTTGCTGCCGCCGCCGCATTGTTCAACACCACGCTGGTTAACGTTGCTATTATGCACATAGCAACATGGTCTAGGAAAAGGCGCCAATTCAACAGCGCACTGATGTTTCAGAACCGTGGACAGCGACCGAAATCCAACGGGGAAGAAAGCGCATTTGTTATAAAATGTGTTACTAGTGTTGCACCATAGTTCTTATGTAATATAACCATATACAATTTCAGTAGCACGTCTTAGAGTGATGGACAGTGCCATCCTCACGGCTTCCATAATGGATAAATTAACTCAGGCAGGGCGAATTAGACAGGTGTCTTGTTCACCATGAAAAAAATGTTTTTTTGCTACAGCTCGACTAAAAAAATCTCAGTCAACCAACAGCCTATCGACCAAACAATCGACCGGGTCGATTAAATGGGGTCAGCCCTAGTGTGTGCAGCCTCAGCACAGCACTATATAAGGGAGTTTTCACAAAGTTTTGAGCTACAGTTTGATTCAGAGTTAGATTATTTGCTACATTGTATTTATTTTCACATTGCCAAATATCAAAAACAAACAAAAATTCCTAAACAAACCCATATATCCATGCAAGTCATTTGTTTATTTGACTAAAACGCTCACGTTAAATCCATCTACAGTGCCTTCGGAAAGTATTCAGACCCCTTGACTTTTTCCACATTTAGTTACGTTACAGCCTTAATCTAAAATTGATTCTATTTTTTCCCCTCATCAAATCTACACACAATACCCCATAATGACGAAGCAAAAACAGGTTTTTATAAATTTTTGCTACTTTATTTAAAATAAAAAACTTAAATATCACATTTACATAAGTATTCAGAACCTTCACTCAGTACTTTGTTGAAGCACCTTTGGCAGCGATTACAGCCTCGAGTCTTCTTGGGTATGACGCTACAAGCTTGGCACACCTGTATTTGGGGAGTTTCTCCCATTCTTCTCTGCAGATCCTCTCGAGCTCTGTCAGGTTGTATGGGGAGCGTTGCTGCACAGCTATTTTCAGGTCTCTCCAGAGATGTTCGTTCGAGTTCAAGTCCGGGCTCTGGCTGGGCCACTCAAGGACATTCAGAGACTTGTCCCGAAGCCACTCCTGCGTTGTCTTGGCTGTGTGCTTAGGGTCGTTGTCCTGTTGGAAGGTTAACCTTTGCCCCAGTCTGAGGTCCTGAGCACTCCGGAGCAGGTTTTCATCAAGGAGCTCTCTGTTCTTTGCTCCGTTCATCTTTGCCTCGATCCTGACTAGTCTCCCAGTCCCTGCCACTGAAAAACATCCCCACAGCATGATGCTGCCACCACCATGCTTCACCGTAGAGATGGTGCCAGGTTTCCTCCAGACGTGACGCTTGGCATTCAGCCCAAAGAGTTCAATCTTGGTTTCATCAGACCAGAGAACCTTGTTTCTCATGGTCTGAGAGTCTTTAGGTCCCTTTTGGCAAACTCCAAGCAGGCTGCCATGTGCCTTTTACTGAGGAGTGGCTTCCATTTGGTCCCTCTACCATAAAGGCCTGATTGGTGGAGTGCTGCAGAGATGGTTTTCCTTCTGGAAGGTGCTCCCATCTCCACAGAGGAACTCTAGAGCTCTGTCAGTGACCATCGGGTTCTTGGTCACCTCCCTGACCAAGGCCCTTCTCCCCCGATTGCTCAGTTTGGCAGGGCGGCCAGCTCTAGGAGATGTCTTGGTGGTTCCAAATTTCTTCCATTTAAGAATGATGGAGGCCACTGTGTTCTTGGGTATCTTCAATGCTGCAGACATTTTTTGGTACCCTTCCCCAGATCTGTGCCGACACAATCCTACCTCGGAGCTCTATTGACAATTCCTTCGACCTCATGGCTTGGTTTTGGCTCTGACATGCACTGTCAACTGTGGGATCTTATATAGACAGGTGTGTGCCTTTCCAAACTATGTCCAATCAATTGAATGTACCACAGGTGGACTCTAATCAAGTTGTAGAAACATCTCAAGGATGATCAATGGAAACAGGATGCACCAATGCTCAATTTCGAGTCTCATAGCAAAGGGTCTGAATACTTATGTCAATTAGGTATTTCGGTTTTACATTTTTATAAATTAGCAAACATTTCTAAAAACCTGTTTTTGCTTTGTCATTATGGGGTATTGTGTGTAGATTGAGGATTTTGTATTTTAGAATAAGGCTTAACTTAACAAAATGTGGAAAAAGTCAAGTGGCTGAATACTTTCAGAAGGCGCTGTATGTTTATCATGAAGCATCACTTGTGTGTCCCAATCTTCATATTACTTATGCTTTGGTCTTCCAACAACATGCAGGATAAAACAGCCCAATAGCCCATCTAACTGCGACGTGAATAGGCTATATTCAATAGCCTATCCCCGGTATAGTCCCTGTCTCCCCTAATCTGCATCGGATGCGCTCATAAACGCGCTGCTATACTCACAGAATGTTTCAGAGATATCAAGTTATGATGCTGCATTTCATAAAATGCTAGCAGTGAAACAAACAATAATACTGTGCGACTGTGGTTCCTTTCCTTTGTTTGGTCCGGACTGCGTTCTCACCTGCAGCGAACCGCATCACGGTACGAATTGAAACGGACCCTTTTTGAGCTAACCACACTGTGTTGTTTAGCACGCTCCGGAGTGCGGGTAGTGTGTTCACACCAGTCCAAACGAACCCAACTAAGGAGGGAAATGCAACTGAGTTTGGAAAAAAACACTCCAAACCAATTCGGTGTGAAAGCCCCCTAATTCAGCTGATCAAAGGTCTTGATGATTAGTTAACGAGCGGGTTTGGGTGTGTGTGTAACAGCTGTTTACCGGGAGCGTAGGGCGTGCCAGGCTGCGTCTATGTCAGCGTAGAGGTTCTTCTCTGAGGGTTTGCCGGTGCTGACACCATAGCCAGAGTAGTCGTAGGAGAAGATGTTACAGTTGATACGCGTGCCCAGGCCAATGTAGAAGCTACTCATCTGACCCAAGTCTACTGCATTACCATGGGAGAACAGCACTGTGAACCTAGGAGGGAGAAGGAGAGGGGGGAGGGAGAAGGAGAGGGGGGAGAGAGAAGGAGAGGGGGGAGAGAGAGAAGGAAAGGGGGGAGAGAGAGAAGGAAAGGGGGGAGAGAGAGAAGGAAAGGGGGGAGAGAGAGAAGGAAAGGGGGGAGAGAGAGAAGGAAAGGGGGGAGGGAGAAGGAAAGGGGGAGGGAGAAGGAAAGGGGGGAGGGACAAGGAAAGGGGGGAGGGACAAGGAAAGGGGGGAGGGGCAAGGAAAGGGGGGAGGGACAAGGAAAGGGGGGAGGGACAAGGAAAGGGGGGAGGGACAAGGAAAGGGAGAGGAAATGAAAAAAAGGTACAATTTAAGAGAAAGTATAATTGAAGGATGATGTACTGTACAATAGAACCATCTAATTTAATAGAACACTATCTTACTTTAATGCATTTCTATAAATAGAACAACCTGCACAGATGTCTATTTTTATGGACAGAAACAAACGCTATCTCTTTGAAAACGAACAAGAGAAATGTCACGGCCCACCAATTCATTAACACTGTTCTAGCTCTTCACTTTCCTCCCCTCCACTCACTCACCTGGCATTGGGGGCACAGCGGATGTACATGCAGCCCACCCTGTTCCCCCGGCTGGACCTGGTCAGGAACACGTCCGTCATGTCCAGCTCTCTCTGGGTGTACTGGAACTCTGCCCTCTCTGTCAGGTGGAGCTTCCACCTGCCCTCTCCTCCCCCACCCCCACCTCCTCTGTCCCCCCCACCACCACCCAGCCGGGAGCGCAGGCCCGGAGCCCCCAGAGAGGGGGGTGCACCCCCAGGCGTGGTCCCGGCTGCTGCCGCAGCTGTAGCCTCTGGGTCTGGCAGCATTGCGTAGGTAGGCTCTGGAGGGAGGAAGGCCAGCTTGGCTGCGATGCGGCTTGGGCAAGGAGGGCAGCAGAACAGGCAGCATAGCTCTCTAATGGACAGGCCGTTCATCTTCTACGGATGACAGGAAGGGGGGGAGGGGGGCGTGAGTGTACTAAACAGCTTGCCTAGCTGTGTATATCACACAATGATGTATGGAACATTGATGGTGAAGAGCTAAATATCTACCTGTATTAAGGTTCCTCAGGGACTTGGAATCAGATGGCACATAAAGGTGCCAACACCACCTGGTCAGGTCACTCAGCAGGCTGGATCCGTGGGCAAAAAGAGTACCATGAACACACAGTACTGACATGCTCATTTAGCTAGCTTACTACCACATTATTCTGTGAGGTGGGAGAGTCAAAGTGGGGTTTGAACCAGTGACCCTGTGGATACATGCCATAAGGTCCTGACCTCAGTCTTAGCAGAGACGTAGTATGCCAGCCTTGCAGACATAGGAAGCCGTAGCTGTTAAGTTAGCTAGTTAACAATGCAAGACAATATCAGAATTCACAAGCTAACTTACAACGTCCTAAAAATGCACAGTGTATTCACGTTAGCTTGCAAGTTACAGGAAAAGCAAGCTAATATCTAGGTAACTTTAACTTCAATATCATACTGCATATTATGGTGAATCACTCAGTAAAACACTGATGTTCAGTAATGAGGATAGTTAAAGCTAGTTAACGTTAGCTAGCTGACTAGCGAACTAGCTTCATAAACTAGCTATATTGATTGTGATACACGCTAGCTAACCCTGCTAGATAGCTACCGGTACATAGCGTTAACGTAATGTGTCGAAAAATATAGCTTGCGAAACGAGACGATATTTAGCTAGCTAAAGCAGTGGCTAGCGTTAATGCAATTTAGCTAGCTAACGTTATCGGTAAATAACTTACTAGGTGGTGTAGCTAATGCTAGTTGGCTAAACTAGCTAGCCATGTCAAAGCATCAATTAGCTAGCTAACGTTAGCTAGCTTAAGGTTAATTTACCTATTCACGATGGGTTTGCGGACAAGATAAAATATTCCTGTCTATCAAAAAAAGAGCTGCACAATACCTCGACAATCCTCCTTGAGCCCTGACATGGGTAGTGTACTCTGTATAATTTGATATTTGTCTGTCATTTGTTGATTGGCTAGCTAAATATCATGACAACCAGTTAATTTCTCCACAACCCTGTCCGACTAGACCCGGAAGTGACGGAGAGAGAGCGTAGCCCATTGGTAGTGATAAGTCATTCATTTAGCGCTTACAATGTTACATTTTACAAAATTGTCGTTTTCACTGATTACGTTGTGATACTATATACTTGCACTGGAAAAGAGCAGGCTATGTGTGTGTGTGTGTGTGTGTGTGTGTGTGGGGGGGGGGATTCTTCTATGAGGGATAATTTTCCTTGGATTAAGGGAAATGTTCCATCGTGGGGACTTTTCCCACGTTCCCATGAGGACAATGCTATTTTAAATTTAGGGGTTAGGTTTAGGGTTATAATACGGGTTTGGGTTAGAATTAGGGATAGTGTAAGGGTAAGGGGTTATGGTTAGGGTTAGGGTTAGGAATTAGGTGTGAGAGAAAGAGAGAGTGTGAGAGAGAGAGAGTGTGAGAGAGAGAGAGAGAGAGAGAGAGAGAGAGAGAGAGAGAGAGAGAGAGAGAGAGAGAACCTTAGGTTTGGTCAGTGTGTTTCCTCTGGGACCTTAATTAGAGAGGGACAGGTCAAAAAGTATAAAACTGCCCTTTAGACCAGTTTTTGTCTAGAAGGGATACAGCTGTTGTCAAAATTGACGTTTCTTAGCAGGTTTAGAAGAACTTACGCAGAAGGTTAGGATAATTAACGTAGCAGGTTAGGATAATTAGGTTAAGGTTAGGGAAAGGTTTAGAGTTAGCTAAAATGCACACAAAAAATATCTGCTTTTGACTTCAAATTTAAAAGCTCTATCCCATCAAGATATGACCCTTAGACCAGTGTGTGGATGAGAGAATTTTACATGAAGTGTGTGGTGTCATTGCTTTGCTGCATCTGTTGGTGAACCACCCAAAGAACCCAATTGTGATTTTTCCATATCCAATCTTTTCTTCTGACTATCCACACTCAGTTTTACATGTGACCCATATCAGATGTGCGCATTCACACTGATGTAGCCTCTGAAGTAGCGTTACAGATGCTCATTTCCTGTCACTGTTCCTTTACATTTTGGGGTGGTTGTCATGCTAATGAAGGGTAATCTGCAACAATCAAAAAACACTTCAGAGCAAAACAAATCAGATTTCAGTGTCCAGAAGGATTACTGTTATACTATTCCAGGTATTCCTTAAAGAGGTAGGGTTTCAAGTGTCTCCGGAAGGTGGTCAGTGACTCCGCTGCCTTGTTCCACCATTGGGGTGGCAGAGCAGCGAATAGCTTTGACTGGGCTGAGCGGGAACTGTGCTTCCGTAGAGGTAGAGGGGCTAGCAGGCCAGAGGTGGATGTAGGGTCTGATCAGAGCCTGAAGGTAAGGAGGTGCGGTTCCCCTCACAGCTCCGTAGGCAAGCACCATGGTTTTGTAGTAGATGCGAGCTTCAACTGGAAGCCAGTGGAGTGTGCGGAGGAGCGGGGTGACAAAACAAGCAAACTTAAACCTTTATTCCTTTAATAAACGTTGTTTATTTTTTATACTGTATCTGCCTCTGGCTGTGTTCATGGGCCTAGAACCTGTGATCCCAATAGATGTTACAGATGGATAGGACTATTTATGTAATTAGGAAAATCATAATTTACAACAATGACTTTGGCTGTCCTACCTCACAGAATATTATGAATAGGCTATAACACATTTTATTGAGTGAATATATAATTACTGTACAAAATTATAGAGATACCCTGCTCTTATTTGTTGAGATCCTTCTCTCGGAAACATCTGCCACTCAGCTGCTCCCTTGTGCCCCCCTTTCATCTGATTTCTTTAGTTTTGACAGCTTCCACTGATGGCATCTCGCTCTGTTCATTCCTACAGCAGTGGTTCCTTTATTATGCAGTGTTTTAACCTACTATAATCTTTGACATTTTCACACCCAGATTTGTCCTTCATGGGTTATGTCATGGATCCTAATCTGAATGTTATTCTTTCTCCAGAATATACATTTTCAGTTTGTTCCATATTTCTAACCTAATGATATGCTACAGTGTTCAAAGACAAAACCCAATATTTGTTTATAATTTGGTAATGGTTTTCTGTCGTTATATATTTAAAAAAATAAATAAGTGATTGATTTGAATATGCAAGAAAAAAACACAACTTTATGTGTGCGTGTGCGTGGGTGCGAGTGAAAGAGCGAAAGAGAGAGAGAGAGAGAGAGAGAGAGAGAGAGAGAGAGAGAGAGAGAGAGAGAGAGAGAGTGCGCGAGAGAGCAAGGACGTTCCCATTCATGCACTGTGGGGTGCTGTGTCGTTTTGCAATGGGCCCCTGCCGTGAATATTTCTGTCTCGGTGTTGGTTTGGTAATTTTATGTATTGTTGGCTATGGAGACATTCTGCGTTGGTGTCCTTCCTAAATCAAGTATTGTCTAGGAATATATATATGCATCATAAGCCTGTGATAACTGAGAGCTTGACCAGTGCCGACTCAAATCAGGGAGGAGAGCCGTTGTCTCTCTCGGGCTGTCAAACCTGGAAAGACTGCACAACTGGGTGAATTAATTAAGACTGAATGGAAAGACTCGTGAGTATTTTGACTGCACATATAGCCTAAGCTTTCTAGTCATTTGATGGTGATGCTTGCGTACCCCGCATATATATATTCCTAGACAATTTGCAGGGGTGCCCGCAAACTATTTCCATTTTCAGCCAAGGTACTGGAATGTAGCCTATAAAAAAACCACTGCACCTGCATGTACAGTATTTCGCTTTCAACCGGGAAAGGTTTATTGGAAAGGTCCGGACTGGTCTGGGCGCATTCTCTGAAAGATAGCGGGGATGCCACGGTTACACGCAGAAGCCGCTCGATGAAGAGACAGGTGCGACAGAGAGGATTGGTATTAGGCTAGCTACGGGGATACCGATTCTCAACCAGGCATTGTGATTCAAGACCCCCAAAGAGAGCTCGGTGCCGTTCTTCACCCCTTGTGTTGATTTGAGAGTTGGAGAAAACCCGGTCTGCATAGGTTCCGAGAGAACGGCTAGACATAGCCTGCATACCTGTCCGTCTCGCACAGTGAATGGTGAGTGAGCTAAGCGGTATGGTGGAAGATGGTGAACAGGTATTGCGTTCGCCGTAGAAGCGTTTTTGTCGCGGCCACACCTTATGTTGCTGGTTTTGGATGTGCATGCTTTGAATACACTCATGTATGTTTAATTAGCTGCCTGCCATTGAATGCTTTGGGTTACTGATAATGACAAAATACTCTTGTGGCATATTCATTTGATGTATCTGTCTCCTGTGGTTGCTACTGTCTGGGCCCTGTGTTCTTTGTATTATTCAATGCATCATTGTTTTCATGATGGATTAATTGATTTTTTATTATTTTGTCATGTTTTGCATCACTTGCATGATATAGACCATTAGTTTTATGTGGGCCTATTGGTATATGATCATTAATGTTTATAAATGTTTTCAATGTCAACATGCAACAACAGTAAGAATTCTGATCATAAGGATGACAATATAGTTTAATCATGTTGACAATTAGCCTACTGATCCTGTATGGAACAACAGCTCTTATTCATCCCTATGCATGAGGCACATAATGCTAGTTTTCTTTAATTCCTTGGGTCATTCTTGTACAGTGTGACTCTGAACCTGGGGAATGACCTGAGGTAAGTAATTGGCATGAAAGAGTGACATTGAATAATTATGTTTTCTCAAGGTTTTCGGTGATGTAGACCAAGGGTTCGACATATGGTGATTTGACTGCTGTCACTCCATTGATTGGCTCATTATTCTTTCAGTGATGGAATTACAGTAGCTCCATGGTCTATGGTCTAAGTGTAGTATAATTTAAAGCACTTTGAGACCTACTGAGTAGGAAGACCCAGTTGGGTCTACAGGTAAACTGACATTTGCGTGGCTGGCCTGTGCTTTTAACTAGACTAATTTGATTGGAAGTTTTAAAAAAAGTATGCCCAGACTGCCGCCCCCTGTTGTTACCCTGTTAATTCCAAATGGCCTCTGGATTGCCTGTGATTGGTCCATAGGGTTTTTGATGGGAGTGGGAGCAGAGCCATGCATACAGAGTTCAGCAAACATGACATTCTTTAAAAACATACATTTTATTTAACCTATTCTCGCTGCTTTTCCTTGACAGTAAAAAAAATAAAATAAACTTCCATAGGCAAAGCAATAAACACCTTAACATTCACATACATACAGCACATTTCCACAAACATCATTGACATCACGCCGTATCCACACCCAATGTTGTTTCCAAGACTAGTAAGACTATTGTAAGACTCTTGTAAGACTTGTAAAACATGACATTCTATTGTGTATTCTATTGTGTACTCTTACTGGAATGTAATGGCTTTGGAACTTGAGATGAGATGACAGGGTTTGCTGAACTCTATATCTCTGACTGTGAGTGGGAGGTGATACTGATGTCTGTAAGGGAAGTTAGCAGGGTCAGAGCATTCCCATAAACAGCTGAAAGTGTGAAGGAGAAGGAGGAGTAGTCACCAGATGGCCATGCTCGAAGGGACATTGAATGGACAATTGGGTGAGCTTTGTGGTCTGAATTAGGAGTAAGGTTAAGGTTAGTGTCTATAATCACATTTATGACCAGATAAAGTTGTACTTATGTCCTTTCGAGCATGTCCAAGTAGTATGACCAAAGGGAGGCTTCAGAGAAGAGGAATCAATATCAGGGAGCTTTATTCGGCTAAATCCCACAGGCAGACAGGCTGAATATACTGTACACTCTCTCAATGTTTGTGTCCATCAGACTTACAGCCCACTGCGGCTTCCTTAAGCACCCAACACCATTCACTTACTGCTGGACTTTCTGGGGCCGGCAGGATGATTTACCAGTTATGTATTATTTATTGTTGACAACTTCCCCCTTAACGTTCAAGGCCAGTGAGTTCCAGTAGAGGACTTTAAAGACGTCCACAAGCTTCCAATCCGAAACAGTTCGTGCATTTATTATGCAGACATTTTGTGATGTTTTTGTGCGTTTTGGTCTTTGGCAAAGGTTTTTTGGGCAGTTCGTGCACACAAGATGTTTTCTCGAGGCAAGCCAAAGTTCGGTAGCTGAAGTCTACGCCCCTTCGTCAGTGATTGGTTCTTCAACATTCAGCCCGAAACCCAGTGTGTATTCAACATGGTGAATGACAACAACGACAACTTTGAGCATCGCTTGGCCGAGGAGGTACAGAAGTACCTGCACCTCTACGATTCTAGCCATGCATTATATAAAGACCAGCATGTAAAGGCCAATTCATGGAGGGAGATTGCGGAGACGTTGGGTTTCGACCAAATTACTTGTTGGGTAATGTTCACACCAAGTTCGTCAAGGCAAAGAAAGCCTCTGGTCGCAGAGAGGGGGAGGAGAGAGAGAGGGGGGAGGAAAGGGACATGGAGAGAAGGGCAGAGAGAGAGATGGGGAGAGAGGGGCTGAGAGAGGAAAGGGGGGGAGAAAAGGGTAAGAGTAAGGAGGAGAGAGTGAGACAGAAAGTAGAAAGAAAGAGAGAGAAATGGAGAGGGGGATGCATGCAGTCTAAGGGAGTGTGAATGGTTTCCCTGTTTTCCTTGCTTTGGACACAGACAGCCACACAGCAGCCCTGTGAGCAGGTGCTCACCCACCACAGGAACAACAGGTGCAGCCAGTGTTTCCCTTAGGCTCTCTTTAGACGGCGCCCAACCGATTCATGTACTAAATAAGTCTTGGTAACAAACCTGTAGACTCTCCATTCTGTTCCTCTATGGCCAAGATGGCAATTGCAAACTATTTGTTTTTGTTTACTTCTGAAATAAAATTGAAAAACAGACATAGCCGTCAGCTGCGCGTGGAGAAACATTCTGGCAAATTCATCACCCCCACCCCTAAACATCTTCCCGTGGCCATGATTCTTTTACACCCGGTAAACACTGATTGATTGATTTCAAAACTGCAGAGTGTGAGAAATGCTGTTTCACTTTCAGCTGTAAAATGTGTAAACACCATTTACCTCTGTTATTCTTCCTAAATGCCTATTTGGGAGGAAAAGTGAGGTTGAGTAAAAAGTGCTGCTTTATTATTTAAACTGCTTTATTATTTAAACATGAATAATAAATTAGCACTTTTTATTGTACAGTACCGCCATTTCCTGCAAAAGTAGTTCAATCCATGAGTAACAGAGGTTGGTGAACCATTCGTGCATGATTAGCAGCTTTCCCTGAGATCTGAAGACTCGAGTTAGCGTCTAGAGCTTCCACAACCCTATAGCAGTCTGTGGCAGTGCAGATGTTAATAAGAATTTCCGATCCAGGTTTGAAATATCCATATGTGACACGAAAAGGAAATGCAGGCTACAGAGGCCCCATAACTGATATGGTGTATGCTGATGTTCTTCTGTTAGATGGACCAATATGGAGCGTGTCCTGAAGTCCTCCTAACTGCCCAGACAATCCAGTCTGTTACAACTGAGAAGATGTGCTTCTTTTCCTTACTCAGCACTACATCAACACTCTCAAATCAACCCTGTAAAGCCTCTGTATACCTCAGGGTCTATAGGATCAGAGGGCTCTGGCTGTGCAGGCATCTGCTCGGTGACCTATACCAGCGGGGTCCTGGGAGCAAGGACCTCAGGGAGCCATTATTCAGCATAAAGAGGGCAGAGGTGCTGGGCTCCTGGAGGCAGGCCATTGTACTGCCCGTCAGAATGTAGATCTTGTTGTGAGGAGAGGAGGTACCAAAAACAAACCAGCTCACACTGAAAACCCCCACTATTTAGCCCAGTTCCATTTAGGTTGCTTTATCTTCTACCTCTTTGGTGTTCACAGACCTGAATGGATGGAATCTGATTCCTGCATGGGTCACGTATAGATAAGTGCTTTTACATCAAATATATTGCTTTGGATAAAGGCTCTGTGCAATGATTTATTAGACATTAGGAACGTATGTTAGTATTTATGTTAATCAATAATGTCTCCCCTGAGCTCTGCTCATTATAAAGAGAGTCTGACGCCCAGCATGTGGTCTCACACAACAGTTGAGTGATGCTAACATGTGTGTTCACTTCTGCAACATATGCCTCTCAGATCCCTTAGCCCTGGATCCCCTAGGGTAGCGATGCCTTTGCTACACTCTTATTAAAAAGAACCATGGACCTAATAGCACGTAGGTTCAGGACGGGTGTGTATGTGCGTGTGTACAGAGCATGTGTTTTGTGGATATTTGATGCTGAACCCTTTCATGTTTCCCACATGTTGCCATATTACTAGAGCTTACGGGAGATCTTTATTCTTTCAGGATGAGATTCTGATTATAAACAATTTAGGGCACTTTTTCCCAAATGGTGTGTCTGAACCTATTGATGAGTGTCAGCTAGGTCCTATTTGGGTTGTGGCTTAATGGGCTGTGGCTGGAATGTATTTGTTCCTCTTGAGGGTCATAAGGAAATTCTAAAGACTTTAGGTAGGTCATCACAGCACCAAAATAGTTTGGGAACGGCTGATATAGCAAAGTTGATGTGTAGGGCCTACTGTAAATGACAGGAGAGGAGTGAGAACTTTAATATAGCATATATAGGGTAAGGTTCTTCTAGACATAGGAAGGAGAGTTAGATTACTCCTTTTGTAAACCACTTTTGTTATGATTTACGGTACATAGCCTTTAGGTCACTTTCACGGGCCTATTTGCTTTCTTATCTTTATAAGTTTACTATAACCCCAATATAGCACAATAATGCAAATACAGTGGGGAGAACAAGTATTTGATACACTTCCGATTTTGCAGTTCTTCCTACTTACAAAGCATGTAGAGGTCTGTAATTTTTATCATAGGTACACTTCAACTGTGAGAGACGGAATCTAAAAAAAAAATCCAGAAAATCACATTGTATGATTTTTAAGTAATTAATTTGCATTTTATTGCATGACGTAAGTATTTGATACATCAGAAAAGCAGAACTTAATATTTGGTACAGAAACCTTTGTTTGCAATTACAGAGATCATACGTTTCCTGTAGGTCTTGACCAGGTTTGCACACACTGCAGCAGGGATTTTGGCCCACTCCTCCATACAGACCTTCTCCAGATCCTTCAGGTTTCGGGGCTGTCACTGAGCAATACGGACTTTCAGCTCCCTCCAAAGATTTTCTATTGGGTTCAGGTCTGGAGACTGGCTAGGCCACTCCAGGACCTTGAGATGCTTCTTACGGAGCCACTCCTTAGTTGCCCTGGCTGTGTGTTTCGGGTCGTTGTCATGCTGGAAGACCCAGCCACGACCCATCTTCAATGCTCTTACTGAGGGAAGGAGGTTGTTGGCCAAGATCTCGCGATACATGGCCCCATCCATCCTCCCCTCAATACGGTGCAGTCGTCCTGTCCCCTTTGCAGAAAAGCATCCCCAAAGAATGATGTTTCCACCTCCATGCTTCACGGTTAGGATGGTGTTCTTGGGGTTGTACTCATCCTTCCTCTTCCTCCAAACACGGCGAGTGGAGTTTAGACCAAAAAGCTCTATATTTGTCTCATCAGACCACATGACCTTCTCCCATTCCTCCTCTGGATCATCCAGATGGTCATTGGCAAACTTCAGACGGGCCTGGACATGCGCTGGCTTGAGCAGGGGGACCTTGCGTGCGCTGCAGGATTTTAATCCATGACGGCGTAGTGTGTTACTAATGGTTTCCTTTGAGACTGTGGTCCCAGCTCTCTTCAGGTCATTGACCAGGTCCTGCCGTGTAGTTCTGGGCTGATCCCTCACCTTCCTCATGATCATTGATGCCCCACGAGGTGAGATCTTGCATGGAGCCCCAGACCGAGGGTGATTGACCGTCATCTTGAACTTCTTCCATTTTCTAATAATTGCGCCAACAGTTGTTGCCTTCTCACCAAGCTGCTTGCCTATTGTCCTGTAGCCCATCCCAGCCTTGTGCAGGTCTACAATTTTATCCCTGATGTCCTTACACAGCTCTCTGGTCTTGGCCATTGTGGAGAGGTTGGAGTCTGTTTGATTGAGTGTGTGGACAGGTGTCTTTTATACAGGTAACGAGTTACCTGAACCCAATAGAAAATCTTTGGAGGGAGCTGAAAGTCCGTATTGCCCAGTGACAGCCCCGAAACCTGAAGGATCTGGAGAAGGTCTGTATGGAGGAGTGGGCCAAAATCCCTGCTGCAGTGTGTGCAAACCTGGTCAAGACCTACAGGAAACGTATGATCTCTGTAATTGCAAACAAAGGTTTCTGTACCAAATATTAAGTTCTGCTTTTCTGATGTATCAAATACTTATGTCATGCAATAAAATGTAAATTAATTACTTAAAAATCATACAATGTGATTTTCTGGATTTTTGTTTTAGATTCAGTCTCTCACAGTTGAAGTGTACCTATGATAAAAAATTACAGACCTCTACATGCTTTGTAAGTAGGAAAACCTGCAAAATCAGCAGTGTATCAAATACTTGTTCTCCCCACTGTATATACAGACAGTGAACAATTGTTCCTATACAGTGCCTGAATTTGGTTACGATAACTTTATCTTTGCCTTTTCTGCCCTCTAGAAAGATGACAGTTATTCCAATGTCTGTGTCTTATCTCTTGTGCTCATTTGCATTAAAGTAGCAGTCCACTTGATGTGCCTCACACTGACTCAAACAACCTTTTCAAATTCCTAGTTTGCCTGCGGCACTTGACTTCTTACTTCTTATGGAGAGTAGCTGGGAGTTTCTTGGAAGTACACTCTATTCATTTAAGTATTTGCTGCTTTACCCGTCCAAGAGAGAGAGAACACAGAGCCTGTAAGCCAAAGAAAGCCATTTAAAAGGCATCGTAGCAAAAAGAAACAGCTGGATGAGGATTTTATTGGCAGACAGAGGCACAGTAGAGTCTTTTGTCTTGACTGCTGGAGATGGGTTAAGGTCTGATTTTGTTTTCGCTGGAGATAATCTCCCTTCTCCTCCTCTCTCCTCTTCCCTCTCTCCTCCACTTTCAGACGCCAAGGTTCTCTCTTAATTATGTATTTTCATCAGGGGAGAGTCAAAATTGAGAGAGGCGCGAAAGAGGAGAGCATCAACACAATTATACATGAGAGAGGGGAGGGGAGCACATTCAGGGGAGAGGGTGTCAGTGACTCTACTGTGTGTGTGTGTGTGTGTGCGTGTGTGTTTGTGCTTGCGTGCGTGTGCTCACATGCATGCATAAGTGTGTGCACATGTTCGAGTGTGTTGTGTACATGTTTTGAGTGTGTGTTTACACACGTGTAGCTTGGTGCACATGCAGTACCTGTACAGACCCCATATGGTCACGGTGTGCAGCAATCATCTCTGCTCTGCTATGGCAAAGACTATATTTATCTTAATTACAAGCAATCAAAACACAAGGTAGGGCATGTTCTATACAACAGTATAGGTGCTCAGGGAGTGTGCTTGTGTGTGCTTGTCTGCACATGTACACTTGCTTGTGATTATGTGTTCATTGTGTGTCTGCGTATGTGTGCTGCATACCCTATGTTAGGGTTCCCCAACTGGTGGCCCGCAGGATTTTTCATTTGACCCCCCCTTTAGGTCGAAGGATTTGTCCGGAAGTATAACAAAAAATGTCTGCAGCATTGAAGGTCCCCAAGAACACAGTGGCCTCTATCATTCTTAAATGGAAGAAGTTTGGAACCACCAAGACTCTTCCTAGAGCTGGCCGCCCGGCCAAATTGAGCAATCAGGGGAGAAGGGCCTTGGTTAGGGAGGTGTCAAAAGTGTTCCACAGGGATGCTGGCCCATGTTGACGCCAATGCTTCCCCCTGTTGTGTCATGTTGGCTGGATGTCCTTTGGGTGGTGGACCAATCTTGATACACACAGGAAACTGTTGAGCGTGAAACCCCCAGCAGTGTTGCAGTTCTTGATACAAACCAGTGCGCCTGGCACCTACTACCATACCCCGTTCAAAGGCACTTAAATATTTTGTCTTGCCCATTCACTCTCTGAATGGCACACATACACAATCCATGTCTGAATTGTCCCAAAGCTAAAAAATCCTTCTTTAATCTGTCTAGTGACATCAATAAGGGATCATAGCTTTCACCTGGATTCACCTGGTCAGTCTATGTCATGGAAAGAACAGGTGTTCTTAATGTTTTGTATACTCAGTGTATGTGATCGTAGAAGACTGTAAGCAAGGTTTGAAATGTTATGTTTTAGTAAAATGTTATATCTGTTCGGGCTTCTTGCGGTCAATTTCCAGTCTACAAATGATTTGTAATAATGTTCCGGCCCCCTGACCATTCACTCAATAAAAAATCGTACCACGGCTGAATGTAGTTGATGATCCCTGCTCTATGTGCTCGACATTCTAGTGTTGTGCGGTGAATGCATATGGGCTTGCTGCAGTTGAGCTCTGTGTAGTAGCTAACGTTTGTCCTTGCTGCAGCTCAGTACTGTGCGTGTGCGTGTGTGTCTAATCCGGCTGTAGCGTTGTATAGCACTATAAATAAATACATCTGCTGCAGACCCAGCTCCAAGTTATAAAATGTGTTTGTGATGCAGTCGAACGTGTGTGTGTGTATGCATGTGTTCATTGTGCATGTGTGCGTGGGTGTGTGCGTTTGCCTATGTGTGTGTGTTTGGGCTGCGGCTTTCTGTTGCTTGGGGAGATATTTCACTCGGGACTCAAAGACACGCCAAGGGTACTGCTAAACGCTCCCCATTAGTTAGACCAGAATAACATGTACTGTCTGAGAGAGAGAGAGAGAGAGAGAGAGAGAGAGAGAGAGAGAGAGAGAGAGAGAGAGAGAGAGAGAGAGAGAGAGAGAGAGAGAGAGAGAGAGAGAGAGAGAGAGAGAGAGAGAGAGAGAGAGAGAGAGAGAGAGAGAGAGAGAGAGAGAGAGAGAGAGAGAGAGAGAGAGAGAGAGAGCGAAAAAGAGAGATTGTAGGGAGGGAAAGAGGGTGATGGAGAGAAAGATGCAGAGCGAGAGAGCAGAAGAGAGAGGGAGAGAGAGGGGGATACCAGGTCAGTTGTACAGTGGCTTGCGAAAGTATTCATCCCCCTTGGCATTTTTCCTATTTTGTTGCCTTACAACCTGGAATTAAAATAATTGATTTTTTGGGGGGGTTGTATCATTTGATTTATACCACTTTGAAGATGCAAAATATTGTTTATTGTGAAACAAACAAGAAATAAGACAAAAAAACTGAAAAATTGAGCGTGCATAACTCTTCACCCCCCCAAAGTCAATACTTTGTAGAGCCACCTTTTGCAGCAATTACAGCTGCAAGTCTCTTGGGGTATGTCTCTATAAGCTTGGCACATCTAGCCACTGGGATTTTTGCCCATTCTTCAAGGCAAAACTGCTCCAGCTCCTTCAAGTTGGATGGGTTCTGCTGATGAACAGCAATCTTTAAGTCATACCACAGATTCTCAATGGGATTGAGGTCTGGGCTTTGACTAGGCCATTCCAAGACATTGAAATGTTTCCCCTTAAACCACTCGAGTGTTGCTTTAGCAGTATGCTTAGGGTCATTGTCCTGCTGGAAGGTGAACCTCCTTCCCAGTCTCAAATCTCTGGAAGACTGAAACAGGTTTCCCTCAAGAACTTCCCTGTATTTAGCACCATCCATCATTCCTTCAATTCTGACCAGTTTCCCAGTCCCTGCCGATGAAAAACATCCCCACAGCATGATGCTGCCACCACCATGCTTCACTGTGGGGATGGGGTTCTCTGGGTGATGAGAGGTGTTGTGTTTGCGCCAGACATAGCGTTTTCCTTGATGGCTAAAAAGCTCAATTTTAGTCTCATCTGACCAGAGTACCTTCTCCATATGTTTGGGGAGTCTCCCACATGGCTTTTGGCGAAAAGCAAACGTGTTTGCTTATTTTATTTATTTAAGTGGAGTGTACGGCTTTAAGTGGTCCTATGGACAGATACTCCAATCTCCGCTGTGGAGCTTTGCAACTCCTTCAGGGTTATTTTTGGTCTCTTTGTTGCCTCTCTGCTTAATGCCCTCCTTGCCTGGTCCGTGAGTTTTGGTGGGCGGCCCTCTCTTGGCAGGTTTGTTGTGGTGCCGTATTCTTTCAATTTTTTTTATAATGGATTTAATGGTGCTCCGTGGGATGTTCAAAGTTTCAGATATTTTTTATAACCCAACCCTGATCTGTACTTCTCCACAACTTAGTCCCTGCCCTGTTTGGAGAGCTCCTTGGTCTTCATGGTGCCCCTTGCTTAGTAGTGTTGCAGACTCTGGGGCCTTTCAGAACAGGTGTATATATACTGAGATCATGTGACAGAACATGTGACACTTAGATTGCACACAGGTGGACTTTATTTAACTAATTACGTTACTTCTGAAGGTAATTGGTTGCACCAGATCTTATTTAGGGGCTTCATAGCAAAAGGGGTGAACACATATGCACGCACCACTTTTCCGTTATTTATTTTTTAGAATTTTTTGAAACAAGTTATTTTTTTCATTTCACTTCACCAATTTGGACTATTTTGTGAATGTCCATTAAATGACATCCAAATAAAAATCAATTTAAATTACAGGTTGTAATGCAACAAAATAGGAAAAACGCCAAGGGGGATGAATACTTTTGCAAGGCACTGTACAACTGAATGCATTCAATTGAAATGTGTCTTCCGCATTTAACCCAACCCCTCTGAATCAGGGAGGGAGTGAGAGAGAGCATAAGATCGGTCCAAGTTGAGGATGAATATGCAAATAAGGCAATTAGAAGGTAAGGTATTATGTTAATAAGAATAGAGATCTCGGCCGTGTGACCTCTTCTAGCTCTTATCTGCCCCTTATCACCTGGATCAGCTGTCTAACCACTCCTATAGGGCTCTTTTCTGCTCAACTTTCCTTAATAACTGACCTAGGATAGGCTGTCTAACCACTCCTAAGGCTCCTCACTGCTCAACTCTCCTTATAACGGTTTTGAGATCAGCTGTCCCTAAAAGACAATAACTCTTAAAACTGAACCATTATTTGTATTAACCAAAACTTATTTTCAGAGATGTTGAATAGTTTGATTTATTCTATATTTTACAGTTTTCAGACTAGTTGCATATATACTGTAGATATGTTCACCCAACACTGGACCTCCAGAGAGTGGGACCTGTGGGAGAGGGATAGAGGGGGAGAGAGGTGCTCTCTGGCTGGCTACTCTTCAGGCCTGACCAGCCTCTTTATAATTACATACTGGCATATAGACCCAGGGGAGAATTCTCTCTCTCTTTCTTCTCTTTTTCACTCTCTCTATCCCTGTCTCCCTCCATCCCTCTCCCTGATAACATTCAGCTCTCTGCCAGGGAATCTAATGCAGACATAACCTATGCATTAGCATATCAATTACCCTGCAGATTGAAAAGTGCATTAGGATATTTAACAGAGAAAATCCCATATTCCCTTAACTGGGATTGGCCCCCAGACCGTTACACACTTAAGGGAAGGCTGTGGTATCCAATACCACACTCCCCTTGATTAGATAAAGACCTTATCTCATTGATTTCTATGCTTATCTCTGTGTGTGTGTGTTTTTCTGTGTACATTCATAACAAATTTGCCTGCCCTTTTGCCACCTATCTCCATTACATATGACGAAACACCCAACCATTATCATTGTCAGTGTCAGTCCATTAATGTAACCAGTGAATGTAGTGTACTGTAGACACTGATGGTGAAGGTGACCCAGTTATCCCAGTTTATCCCCCTCGCCTCAGGCCCTGCTACTTTATTCAGGGATTTTAACCTCCATATAGGCTCTTGAAGGAAGAGTGTGATGAAAGAGAGAGAGAGAGAGAGAGAGAGAGAAAAAAGAAAGAAAGAAAGAAAGAAAGAAAGAAAGAAAGAAAGAAAGAAAGAAAGAAAGAAAGAAAGAAAGAAAGAAAGACCATTTCAGAAAGAAATATTGTCAGAGGTGTGTTTGCCTCCTGTATGTCTATCCATCTCTCTCAGTCCACCTGATATGACGTTGGCGTTGTATAGAGTTGGAACATGTTGTGTTCCCTAAAAGCCTGTGATTTCAGAGCACTGCTCAGTGTTCACTACAATCCAGATAATGCTACAGAACACTTAGACCACAGCACTACGGAACACCTCATTTAGAAACGACAGGCTAGGAGAAGAATCAGAGCCATAATTATTGGTCATCCGTAAAAGAGTCAGACAGTAATGCATTCATATCCACTTCCTCCGCTGGTAGAAGTGTGAATATCAAACTCATTAGTGGACTCATCTGTGGCTGTGTTTTTATAGTGGATTTAAAATTGCACAACTTATCACATTGTAAACAGGTTATTGCTCATCAGCTAACTTCCTGTCATTTACTCAACCCATTCAGGATTACAGTGATTTTTTCTTTTTGAGAGAGTAAGTTTAATTGAATTGGTGCAGTGATTGCAGTTATTCGGCAAGTAAGAGTAATTTCCAATGGAGTTTGTGCTTATAAAAACATACAAACTTTTTAAAATATTTTTGTCAGCATTGATATGTTAATATATTTGTTTTTGTATCCCATTGAACATCTTCTCTCATGTCCCGTCCTCTCTCTTCATCTTTCTCCCATCCCCCTATTTTTACTGCGAGAGTAGAGACAGAGAGGAGAGAGAGGTGGGAGAGAGACCGAGGGGAAGAGAGACAGAGAGGAGAGAGAGGGGAAGAGAGACAGAGAGGAGAGAGAGGTGGGAGAGAGAGCCCTCCCAGTGTGTGTGTGTGTGGGAGAGAGAGAGAGAGAGAGAGAGAGAGATAGAGAGAGAGAGACCTCCCTGCCTCCCTTTGAATCTTTTGCAATAGAATCGCCATGGCCCGACATTGCTATCGGTTGCTATGGTAACACAGGGCACAGGGAAGCGTGGCTGCAGTAGAGAGAGAGAGAGAGAGAGATGCAGGAAAACGGTGATGAAGTCTTCATCATCACTCCATTCCCAGACCCAAACACAAGGACACATTTTACACTAATAGAACACGCACCACAACGTATTGGAATAATACGGATCCAAAATAAACAAATGTTCAAGTTTAAAGTTGTATTAGTCGTAGGACACACATACACCGTCCAACGAAATGTTTAGTTGCAGGTTCCTTCTCGACAATGCAACAATAAGAGATAATAAAATATAAAATTTGAACATAAAGTAAATGGCTCAGTAGGATAGAATAAACATTTTAGCATAAGTATAATACAGGAAGGCACAATTTATAGTCCAATAATTATAGTAGATGTCCTGGATGGGTGGGAGCACGGTCCCAGTGATATACTGGGCTGTCTTCACCACCCACTGGAGGGCCTTGTGGTCGTGGATGGAGCAATTCCCGTACCAGGCCGTGATGCAGCCGGTCAGGACGCTCTCGATGGTGCAACGGTAGTATTTTGGAAAGGACCCACGGGTGGCATGCCAGATTTCTTCAGTTGCCTTAGGAAGTAGAGGCACTGTTGCACACTCTTGACAAGAGTGTTGGTGTTGTTGGTCCATATCAAGTCATCGGTGATGTGGACGCTGAGGAACTTAAAACTGCTGACTCTCTACTGCAGTCCCGTTGATGTGGATTGGGGTATGTTCCCTCCTCTGCCTCATGAAGTCAACAATCAAATCCTCACAGCCTGTGGTCTTCCCGTCAGGAAGTCCAGGATCCAGTTGCAGAGGGTGGTGTCCAAACCCAGGGCTCTGAGCTTGGTGTCGAGCTTGGAGGGAACAATATTTTTGAATGCTAAACTGTAGTCAATGAACAGCGTTCTCACACACTGTAGGTGTTCCTCTTGTCCAGATGTGTTACGGCCGTGGATCTGTTGGAGCAGTAGGAGTGATGACCGGGGTGAGTGCAACGGCGTGGTAGTCATTTGGCCATGTCACTTTGTTTTTCTTGGGCACTGGGACGATGGTGGTCTCCTTGAAGCAGGTGGGGACTACAGTCTGGGACAGGGACAGGTTGAAGATGTCCGAAAAGACGCCCACCAGCTGGTCAGCACATACTCTGAGGACGCGGCTAGGGATGCCGGCGGCTTTGTGAGTATTCACTCTCCTCACGTCAGCTTCAGAGAATGAAAGCACCTGGTCGCCCGGAGCAGCAAGAGTCTTCCTCGATAGTGCTGTACCAGAAAATAATTGCTGTGGGCCTTGATATTGACCATTCTTTATTTCTCATGCATTAGAATGACCCAGTCCTGTGGTATGTACTGTATCTACCAGGTGATGAGTATTGATGTTGGTTTGGGGTCCTAATAAAGGTATGATCACCTGTCACGATCGTCGTAGGAGTGAGTAGACCAAGGCGCAGCGTGTGAAACAAACATGACTTTAATTAGTTAAAGTATACCAAACAAAACACGACTCGTGAAGTCCACGGTAAACAAATACCGACACGGAACAAAAACCCACAAACACAAAGTGAAACACAGACAGTTAAATATGGCTCCCAATCAGAGACAACCAGCCGACAGCTGACACTCGTTGCCTCTGATTGGGAGTCACACAGGCAAACATAGAAACAGACAACCTAGAACACCCAAACAAAGAAACAGAACACATAGAATGAACACACCCTGGCTCAACATATAGAGTCCCAGAGCCAGGGTGTGACAGTACCCCCCCCTAAAGGCGCGGACTGCGACCGCGCCTCAACTAAAGCAAAACAGGGGAGGGCTGGGCGGGCATACCTCCTCGGCAGCGGTTCTGCCTCCGGCCTTGACCACCACCCTCCAATGAACCCCCCATAGCGCCCCTGGTCCAGTCTGGCTCCGCTGGCTGGAGCTGACCTGGACGTAGCAGGAGCGGCTAGCTTCAGCTCCGTTGGGGAGCAATAAAGCGGTACCTGATCTGGCACCGATGACCCAGGCACGGGTTGTGCCAGACTGACGACGCGCACCCCAGGCTTGGTGCGTGAGGCAGGAAAGGACCGGACCTGGCTGTCGATGCGCACCCCTAGCTTGGTGCGTGGAGCAGCAACGGGCCTGACCGGGCTGACGATGCGCACCCCTGGCTTGGTGCGTGGAGCCGGAACGGGCCTCACCGGGCTGACGACTCGCACCCCTGGCTTGGTGCGTGGAGCAGCGACGGGCCTTGCCAGGCTGACGACTCGCAACCCTGGCTTGGTGCGAGTAGCAGGAACGGGCTGGACCAGGCTGACGACTCGCACCCCTGGCTTGGTGCGAGTGGCAGGAATGGGCTGGACCAGGCTGACGACTCGCACCCCTGACTTGGTGCGAGTGGCAGGAACAGGCCGGGCCGGGCTGGCGACGCGCACCGTAGGCTTGGTGCGTGGAGCAGGGACAGGCCGGGCTGGGCTGGCGACGCACACCGTAGGCTTGGTGCGTGGAGCAGGGACAGGCCGGGCTGGGCTGGCGACGCACACCGTAGGCATGGTGCGTGGAGCAGGGACAGGCCGGGCTGGGCTGGCGACGCACACCGTAGGCTTGGTGCGTGGAGCAGGAACAGGCCGGGCTGGGCTGTCGACGCACACCGTAGGCTTGGTGCGTGGAGCAGGGACAGGCCGGGCTGGGCTGGCGACGCACACCGTAGGCTTGGTGCGCGGAGCAGGGACAGGCCGGGCTGGGCTGGCGACGCACACCGTAGGCTTGGTGCGTGGAGCAGGGACAGGCCGGACTGGGCTGGCGACGCACACCGTAGGCTTGGTGCGTGGAGCAGGAACGGGCTGGACCAGGCTGGCGACGCACACCGTAGGCTTGGTGCGTGGAGCAGGAACAGGCCGGGCTGGGCTGTCAACGCACACCGTAGGCTTGGTGCGTGGAGCAGGGACAGGCCGGGCTGGGCTGGCGACGCACACCGTAGGTTTGGTGCGTGGAGCAGGAACAGGCCGGACCGTACTGGGAACACACACCACTGGCCTTAAACGGGGATCAGGAACGGGCCGGACCGGACTGGCAATACACCTCAGTACCTCTCGCCGTGCCTCTACAACTTCCTTCCCTCCTCTCGCCAATGGCTCCCGTAACCCGGTGGCCTTCTCTCCTCGTCTCCCATTTTGCCCTGTGTTAGCCTCCTGCTGCCCAGTCGCCCATGCCGTGTGCCCCCCCCTAAATAATTCTTGGGGGTGCCTCTCGCCTGTCCGACCACGGCCCGGTTGACGCCGCTTCTCCACTCCTGCCTGGATCTCCCCCTTCATCGCCTTCCGGTACCGGTCGGCCTCCTCCTTCGTAATCTGCCCCCAGCCGAGGAGGACATCCACCAGCGTTACCTCCTGCGTGTGTTCCTGGACACGCTGCTTGGTCCTGGTTTGGTGGGTTTTTCTGTCACGATCGTCGTAGGAGTGAGTAGACCAAGGCGCAGCGTGTGAAACAAACATGACTTTAATTAGTTAAAGTATACCAAACAAAACACGACTCGTGAAGTCCACGGTAAACAAATACCGACACGGAACAAAAACCCACAAACACAAAGTGAAACACAGACAGTTAAATATGGCTCCCAATCAGAGACAACCAGCCGACAGCTGACACTCGTTGCCTCTGATTGGGAGTCACACAGGCAAACATAGAAACAGACAACCTAGAACACCCAAACAAAGAAACAGAACACATAGAATGAACACACCCTGGCTCAACATATAGAGTCCCAGAGCCAGGGTGTGACATCACCTGTAAATCTAAAGTGGCATTTATCAGACTGAAGAGTTGTCATGACCAAAACAATCCTTTTCAAGATGAGAGTCAGCGGCAGATGTGATTCTACTCTTGATATATCACAAACGCTATGTACAATTTAATTATTTATTTATTTAGACAATGAATGCAGTTGGCCCTCAAGAGAGCCATTGAGCCAATCAGGTGATTAACACATTCAGCTAACCTCCTGATTGGGTACAGCTGGTTACCGTAGAAGCCATGTCAGTGTCATTTCATTACAAATATTATTTTGCCCCTTTTTCACATAGATGACCAATTACCTGCTGTGATATACAGTGCATAATGCCTTAGGACCATTGATAGCCAATAGGTCTATATACTCTCCTAGACCTATCGTCGATAGCCAATAGCGTTGTGCGATATATATATATATATGTGGTCCTCTGTAGCTCAGCTGGTAGAGCACGGCGCTTGTAACGCCAAGGTAGTGGGTTCGATCCCCGGGACCACCCTTACACAAAAATGTATGCACGCACGACTGTAAGTCGCTTTGGATAAAAGCGTCTGCTAAATGGCATATTATTATTATTATTATATACTGCCCTTGGCCCAGATCTGGAGTGGGATTTCAAAGATCAATAACTGCCTTATGAGGGTGCTTAATCTTTGAGTTGTTGCAGTGTGTGTGTGTGTGTGTGTGTGTGAGAGAGTGCGTGAGTGCATGTGTGTGTACGTGTGTGCGATTCATCATCAGCACGCTTTAGTGTCAATGTGACTATCTGTGACAATCTGGTGTCACTCAAATTGCTTTCGCTCAGTTGTGTTACAGAGTTTACAATGTGTATGTGTGCATGCACTTGCATGTGTAGGCCTATGTGCGTGTATCAAATAACTGCTGTCATTTTATCAACTTAGCAACAAACCAAGGTTCCTATCAATGTTCCATAATGTCTCTACTATTATTGTTTCTGTTTTGAACTACATTCTGAGAAAAATCATAGGAGAGGGGGAGAGAGTGAGGAGGTCGAGGACATGATAGGGGGATGGGGGAAGAGTGAGGTGGGTCGATATGATTGGAACAGCATAGATATTGAGCTCTTATGCCTCTCTATTCCCCTTTTTCTTATTCCTTCTCTTTCTCATCTCTCCATCCACCCTTCCATCACATTCTCATTAAAATTCTTCAAGATATTTTCTACCTCGAGCTTTGAGCCCTCTTTCCTCCACTCTCATTTCCTTTCATGTCCTCTCCTTTCCTCTCCTCTTCTGTACTTTATTTTCATTTCCTTTCCTCCTCTGTTTTCTCCTCTCATCCTCCCCTCATCCCCCCCTCATCCCTCCATCTTCCTCCATCATCCCTCCTATATCCCTCACTATCTCAGACAAAGACACGTTTCCATAGCACTGAATATATCTCCTGTCATGGTACAAGTGTGAAACAGCAGAAGGCGAGGACTGTGTTTAGAGAGCTGGAGTGTAGTTGTAGCCCTGTACAGGGTTGGGGTCAGCTCCATTACAATTCCAATTCTAATGTGAAAAACCTTTCATGGATATAAATGTAGCTACTATTTTCCCTCAATAAAGAATTTCATAAAGAATTGACTGCTCCCAATCCTGAATAAATGTACTATAGCTCAGTGTGTTTTTATATAAGATAGGCCATGGCCTCGGAGGAATCATAGAAAAACAATGACATTTAGACGTCTGGGTGTGTAGAGAGTGTCAGCCAATCTTTCTCATTATTTATGTGTGGCAGTAAGTCAGCTCTGCTGTTATTTCACTGTGTTGGTTTTATAGAGAGCAATGTGTTGATTGATGCATGGGCTTGTGGATGCCCACATTTGACTGTTTCACCCCTGCACTGTGGGGTTTGTGTGGGGGTGGGAAGGGGAGGCGATTGTGTGTGTGTGTGTGTGTGTGTGTGTGTGTGTGTGTGTGTGTGTGTGTGTGTGTGTGTGTGTGTGTGTGTGTGTGTGTGTGTGTGTGTGTGTGTGTGTGTGTGTGTGTGTGTGTGCATATGTTGCATACGTGTGTGTTTGAGGGAGAGAGGGTGAAAGAGAGGTTTGGCTGTATGACCCTCTGATGGCCTTTTATTGTTTTGTTAAGACCTAAATCTGTTTCCTCCCTTGGTCTACCCATAATTCACTGCCTTCTTGACCCCTGGTCGGGAGGTCACTGTTGTTCAGGAAGGCACCAGTTGAAATGTGTCAGAGAGTTGGAAGATTGTTCTACTCACACGCTGCACTTACAGTATGCACTGACTGTAAATCACTCTGGATAAGAGCCTTTACTGCAGCTGAATGAATGACTAGGATTGTTGTGCATTACCAAGCATTGGGCTCTATCAAATACATGGCGATTGTTCAGCTTGTGTGTGACTTCCCTCAGCTTGTCTGTTGTTCTCCAGCTGCCCTCAGTCTTTCACCCTTTCTTTTGGTTTGCTAGGGCACAGCTTCTCTGTTATATAGGATGGTATGGTATATGCCCCCTGTATGGTACCCTGTATAGCTTTAGTCTCTATATATGACTCTGGGGTGGTATATGGCTTAGGTCATCACGTTCAGCTGGAAATGCTCAACAATGGATTGCCATTCTACACAATAGAATCACATTACACCTCATTTGACACAATGGTCACTCTGCTAAAGCCAGATTGGTGGCAGCATTTATTGTCCTGCCCCCCTGACCCAACCCTCTTTCACGCCTACACTGCTCTGTGGACCATACTTTATGTCCCAAATGTTTAATCGCTGTGTGTGTATATGTGTGTGTGTGTGTGTGTGTGTGTGTGTTTGTGTGTGTGTGTTGGTGTGTGTTATAGAGTGTGTGCTTGCAATCTGTCGCAATCAGAATCTATACGAGCCTATAAAATGTATGGTGTGATTTGTACCTACAGGACTGGTCACTGATTATATTCTCCTCTCTTTCTTTCCCTTTCTAGTGCCCGTGCTGTGCTGCCATGACGACCATGGCCCCTCCCCTCATGTTTCTCCTCCTGCTCCTTCAATTGGCTCACAGCGCTTTCCCAGAGGAGCCCGGTCCTCTAAGCTATGCTCCCTTAGAGGGTATGTGTCATTCTCCGTGCGTGCGCATCTGTGCGCGTACATCTGTGTGCGTGCACATTTGTTCATTTGTCCGCTCGTGCGTTGACATGTGTGTGTAAGTGTGTGTTTGTGCACTTCCTTGCATACGTGAGTGTGTGTTTATGTATGTATGGTATCAGTAGCATTGATGAATGGCCTTCTGGTGGATCTCAGTAGTCCATCAGGACAGAAAGGTCAGAGGTCACAGCCCTGGTCTGGAGCTGTTTTCACAGGGATAGATAGCGGCACTAAAAAATGCTTTCTCCTTGAGCGTGCAAGAATCAAAGAATTATTGCTCTGCTCTCCCCGCCTCTTTGATTTAATAATATGGAGCTGCGATCTGAGGTCATTGCTTTGTTGTTGTTTTATTGCATATCTGATTGAGTATCAACCTAGTTCAAGGGGAGGGGAGTTAGAGAGATGGAGAGGTAGATGGAGAGAGAGATGAAGAAAGAGGAGGAGGGAGCAAGAAAGTGAAAGAGAGAGAAGAGAGAGGGAGCTCAAAGAGAGGCAGAGAAAAAGGAGAGAGGACAGATAGGTAGATGTGGAAAGAGAGAGAGGGCAAGGAGGTGGAGATAGATAGATAGATGGATGGATGGATGGATGTGTATTATTATGTGGCTCCCTGCAGTCAAGGACAGTGAGATAGAGGGCCCACTCAATCTCCTGAAGAGGAGTCCCTATGGGAAAGACACTGTGTCCTCTCCACTCTCCACCCTCCCTGCAGTGTGTCCTGTTCTTCCATACTGTATCTGCCTGGGTCTATCCACTCTCTCTCTCTTCTGTCTCTCTCCTGTGTGTCTCGCCCTCTGCTACTAGCTCCCTCTAACCCCCTTTTCTCAGTCTCTTTCACTCTATCCTCCTCACCGGCTTCGTCAATCCTTTACATCTTTCTCCATCCCCTGGAATATAAGAGTGCAATAAACCACACCTCTCTCTCTCTCGCTCTCTCGCTCTCTGGCCCTCTCTCTCTCCCTCTCTTTCTCAGTGGTGAGGAGGTATCCTGTGTTTGTGGGTAGAGCTCATCGTTCCTCACAGAGACAGGAGCTACACATTCACACAGTACTCCAGGTCAACCGCACACTCTACATAGGAGCCAGGTAACCAACAACATCAGCAATCACCTCGAAGCCATAATCCATACCCCACCCCTAACAATCCTCACTTTTATCTTTCAGCAGTTATACCTACTGGCTTATGATAAGGTCACTGTAAAACCATTTTGATCCACTCTGCTTCCCCCCTGTTTCCCTCCCCTCCTGATGTATTTGACAGAGATGATCTGTATAGAGTGGAGCTGGACAATATGTCAGGGGACGAAATGTTCTACAGCAAGGTGAGACACATACACAGAAAAAACACACACACACGTTAACTGAGTGACTGCACTGGTATCACATACTTCTGATTAAATCATACCCCAGTATGATAACCCTCCGGTCATGTCATTTTGTGTTCTTCTGCTAGAAGCGGACGTGGGAATCCAATAAGAATGACATTCGAGTCTGCAGGATGAAGGGCAAACATGAGGTTAGTTCCCGTCCCTGCAGGGGACGTGTCAGCCTACACACACCCAACACCATCACACACACACTCCTTTAGAAGTCACATAGCCTGACACACATCTGCACACCCACACACACATTTAAGGGAACTTTATATGTCCGACTCACAATCATTAGCCATGACATACACACTCTCGCCCATACACACTCACAGGGAAATGTTATCTCTACAACACACACCTGCACCGCTGCCACACACAGAGAAACTCTACTCCCACTATACACACCTGTAACTCTCTGGGCCAGGTCTGCCTCTCTAGCCCAGAGTGAAGCAGTCAGAAACTTACATACAGAGAAACTCTCTCTAGGCTACTCTTTCCTGTGTGAGGGAGCTGTTGGTTATCTGTTCTAATATCCCCAATAACATGTTTTTCTTATCCAGTGAGAATGTGATACCGGCAATTGATCTGCCCAAGAGTGGTTGAAAACGCGCTTTGGTGATGAAATTTCACTTCCTTATGTTATAATAAAAAGCATGAGCTGGAGCACACCCAGATACAATTATTTTGTGTAGCGGTGCTGACTAACGGCGAATAAACTGTAAGCTATAAAAATAAATACTGTGCGACTCTTTATTTATTTTTATAACTTTCTTATGTTATAAAATACATTTTACCAAGACAAATATGATTATTCATGTTCTGAATCGTTCAGTGGGGTCTTCCTCTAACATATCATTAGCATTATATCCAAAAAGTTGGATTTCGTAACCTAATACATCCGATAATAAGCACTGAGCAATGTTGACATAGCAGTGCAGGTTTCTCGTAACAACTTTTGAGGATTTAACATTTTGTGGTCATCGTCTTCAAAGTTGTTTCCGTGGGTCGCAAAAAGCTAAATTAGCATGACACGAGCTGATTTTAAAATAAAATGCTTTTAAAATAAAAAGATTGGTATACGCTCAGTGCTCCGTTTACATTTCACAGAGATACGCTTGTTTTCGTGAGAAATCTTTGAAAAAGAACAGGAATTTTCTAATTAATATGAAAAGCGTATATCAAAAAATGTAAATACATCCCAAAAACGATATCCATCTTACCTCTATATTGTTTAATGTCCTGTGGAGTCGAGAAGAAAGATGAGTTCAACGGGAAAGTGAGCCTGTCAGGTAGCCAGTAGCCTTAATTCTTGCACAGAATCCAGCCTAGCTGACGCGATGCAATATTCCAGATTTCTTACCACTTATTCTTCTCTGGACTCCATTGATTTAGTCACCCTAAATCTGGCCATCCTACAAGGGTAAAAACTCTAAGAACTTTTGAACAGATTGTGATAGAGACATGAGGTTTGAACCATTGGTTTTCTTAGAGGATTGACTACACGTTTAACCTTTTTTTACCCATTGGTCAAAATATGCGTTTTTGATTGGACACTAATATGAGTACAATAGGGTGAGGTGATCAAAGTGAATAATGAAGGCAAAAATAGACCTAAGAGATAAAGGAAAGAGGGAGTATAGAGATATATATATATAGAGAGATATAGAGAGAGAGACTTGACTTGTATCTGTCTTTTTAGCAGAGAGGGAAGAGCGAAAGAGAGAATGGGGGAAGGAGAAAATCAGGACAGGAGGGAGGGAGGGAGGGAGAGCGTGGGAGATAGAAAGAGGTGTATGACATTAAGGTAGACAGATTAAAGGAGAAAGGGAGAGAAAGAAACAGAGAAAAATACATCAAAGGTGTGAGAGGCCGTCAGGCCGAGAGAGGGTAGGAGGAAGGAGAGGGAGGGGGAGCTGAAAGTGAGAAAGAGCAAAAGAATAAGGGAGAGGGAGAGAGAAAGAATGAGTAAGAGAGAGGGGGTTGGAGAAGAAAAACTAGAACATGTAGAGATACGTCTAGCTCACATGAACCCAAGGGGAGCTCATAAAGAGTGAATGTTGTGGTGAGTTCAGGCTAAAGCACAGGGATACATCTGAACAGTGTGATGTATGTTAGGGAATAAAAAGAAAATAAAAAAAAGGGAATAAAAGAGATTTAGGTTCGGTGTAATTTCCCTAAGGCTTACTTACGTTGGTGGTTGTTTTCACCTAAGCCATCCCATAGTTCAGCCCAGCTCATCATATTCCAGCCATGACACATGTAGTGTGTAAAGTAAACAAGACCAGTTCTGTAGCATTTATGCACTACTTTTGTCATATGCATATGACAAACTCATTTATCTGCCTAACCATTTGAGGGATGGGTTTGAAATACACACACACACACACACACGCACACGCACACGCACACACACACACACACACACACACACACACACACACTTGTATGCACACTGTGGGATCCTAGGATTTAAAGGCATTTGGGGCTTAGCCCAAAGCCAGTAAGGGGGTCCGGGGGCATACTCCCCCAGCAAAATAAATAAGGAATTTCAACTGCTAAATGCATGGATTTGGTGCTCTTTGAGATAAACATTGAGAGATTAGAACATTGAAAGATATTTTTCAGGTAACTTGCTCCTTCCCACCTGCCACAGCAGACACTGCCAATACTCAATTACAGTAGCTACTGTGGGTCTCTCTACTCTGGAACACTCTCTACTCTCGAACACATACATCTACAGTGTATTGCCAAAAACCTCCATACCATTCAACAACTTCAAACAGACTCTGACCTGTCCAATGAGCCAAACTGATTAAGAATCCCACAGTACCAAAACACCCTCACACACACCCACATCCACACACATTTACATTTACATTTACATCATTTAGCAGACGCTCTTATCCAGAGCAACTTACAAATTGGACACACACACACACACACACACACAGTGCAGTAATTAGAATCCATAGAGCAACTTTAAGTGATAGTCTACTGTGTGCTCACCCCTCCTCTGCCTCTCTCCATCGCTTGTTCTGTGTCGTCTGTTGCTGTCTCTCTTGTCTTCCCTCTTCTGTTGCTGTCTCTTAGTCTTCTATGTTGCTGTCTCTTGTCTACCCTCCTCTCTCGTCCTGTCCTGGTTGTAAAAAGTGTAGGAAACAAGGAAACAATTGTTTTAATAGTCATTTCACAGGCTTTTTCACCTCACCTGCAAATTCTTTGTAAACCATGTTTTACCTTTTCACTGTTATAATTTGTGCAAATAAATACAATTAATTCGAATCTATAGAACAACTTGAAGTCATACAGTCTACTGTGTGCTCAACCCACCTCTGTTCTGTTTCCATCTGCCATCTGTCACTTTCGTCTGACACTTTCTCTATGTCTTGTTAGTTGCTGTCTGTGTCTTGTCTCAGGTTCTTGTTTGTTACTGTTTCCTTTGTCTATCCTCTTCTGTTATGGCCTGTTCTGTTCTTCTGGTGTCTCTCTCCATCATATACTTTTCAGTTGCTGTCTCTGTGTCTTGTCTGGTGTGTCTCTTTAGTTTTGCAATCCAAAACGGTCAAGGGGATACTGGGTTAGCTTAACTTGTTTTGGGCCTGTGTCATCCTCTTCCCTACCAGTTGCCCCTGGCTGATGCTGTTCTAAGTGTTCCACTGGCCTGCTGTTCTCATCTGTCCTCCTCCTTGGTGCATCTCCAAGGTAGCAAGGTAGATGTGCAACATGTCATTAGTTAGTTTTAAAGTAACTGTATACTGACATGATGACCAGGACAACTCAATTCTCTGCATAAGTGTCCACATAACAGAGCAACAACTCCAAACATGACAGGTAAGAAGCTACATAGCCCCTAGGCTACATGAATATAAAGAGACATGAGCCCAAAAAAATACCTGTAGAATGGATTAAGTTATAAGACCTCTATGATTCATTTAATTTCATCAGTTCTAGCAGCTAATATTAGATTTTTTGATTAAAATCAAATCAAAGTTTATTGGTCACGGAATCCAGCAGTGTTGGAGAAGCTACTCTGAAAATATAGTTTACCAAGCTACCAATTACTTTGCACTGGAAGCTACACTAAAGCTACCTTTATGAAAAATATAGTTTACTTAACTAAAGTACCTATGAAAAAGCTATTCACTACATCCAAACTACTTAGTGAAAAAGTAGCATATCTAAATCTGAAATGTCATTGAATACAAATTGCGAGAACAGATCACTCTGGAGTTGAGATGCTAACAGAATGTGTAATTTAGCCTATTAAAAACACAAAAACAATGTTTCTGTCACGTTCGTTGTGTAAGTGTGGTATGAGTACATGGTCGTTTATTATTATAAACACCGACAAAATAACAAAATCCAACAGAACGTGACGTTCAAGAGGCTAAACATCCAACAAGCCAAAAAGAAACAAGATCCCACAACATAAGTAGGCAAAATGGCTGCCTAAGTATGATCCCCAATCAGAGACAACGATCGACAGCTGCCTCTGATTGGGAACCACACCCGGCCAACATAGAAATATATAACATAGAAGAACTAGCATTCACACCCTGACCAAACTAACTAGAGAAATAACAGGGCTCTCAAGGTCAGGGCGTGACAGTACCCCCTGACCGGAGCTGAAATGGACCCCGGTGGAGCGGACTCCTCTGGCACTGGACTGGAGCCGCTGACCGGAGCTGAACTGGACCCCGGTTGAGCGGACTCCTCTGGCACTGGACTGGAGCAGCTGACCGGAGCTGAACTGGACCCCGGTTGAGCGGACTGCTCTGGCACTGGACTGGAGCAGCTGACCGGAGCTGAACTGGACCCCGGTTGAGCGGACTGCTCTGGCACTGGACTGGAGCAGCTGACCGGAGCTGGACATGGCACCGGTGGAGCGGACTGCTCTGGCACTGGAGTGGAGCAGCTGACCGGAGCTGGACTAGGCACCGGTGGAGCGGACTGCTCTGGCACTGGAGTGGAGCCGCTGACCGGAGCTGAACTGGGCCCCGGTAGAGCGGTCTGCTCTGGCACTGGACTGGACCGTACCGGGCTGGGGACATGCACCACTGGTCTGGTGCGAGGAGCAAGCACGGGGCGCACCGGGCTGGGTACACGCACCACTGGTTTGGTGCGAGGAGCAGGTACGGGACGTACCGAGCTGGCGACACGCACCGCTGGTTTAGTGCGAGGAGTAGGTACGGGCCGTACAGGACTGGAGACACGCACCACTGGTTTGGTGCGAGGAGCAGGTACGGGGCGCACCGGACTAGATACACGCACCACTGGTTTGGTGCGAGGAGCAGGCACGGGCCTTACCAGGCTGGGGACACGCACCACTGGTTTGGTGCGAGGAGCAGGCACGGGCCGTACCGGTCTGTGAAGGCGCACTGGCGGCACAGTGCATAATGCCGGCGCATAGCCTGGTGCCTGCACAGTCACACGCTCCTCAAAGCGAGTGCGGGGAGTTGGCTCTGCTAAACCTGGCTCCGCCAGCCTCTGCTCTAAGGCCCGAGCTCTCTGCTGCTGGAGGGTTAACTCCTCTCTCAGCTCCTCCTGTTGCCTGGCCAGCTCCTCTCTCCGTGCATCCACTGACTCCTTCTCCCTGTGGGCCTCCTGCAGCGCCTCCTTCTGAAGGGAGAGTATCTGCTCCCTCTTAACTAACAGCTCCCGTAAGGCAGTGATCTCCTCTCTCAGAGTACTGAGTTGCAGGTCTTGGAGGGCATCTATCATAGCGGCTTCTTCTCTCGCTATCTCCCTCTCCACAATCAGCCCTTCCAGGGCTTCCTGCTGTTCCGCCAACCACCCCGTGTGCCCCCCAAATTTGTATTTATTGGGGCTGCCTCTCGGGCTTCCTTCGTGATCGGGACCTTTTGAGTCGCCGTTTTTTCTCTCCTGCCTGGGCTTCTTCCTTCGCCCAGGGTCCCTTACCGGCCAATATCTCCTCCCATGTCCAAAATGTTTTCCCCACCTGTTCACGCTGCTTGGTCCGTTGGTGGTGGGATCCTCTGTCACGTTCGTTGTGTAAAGGATGCAGCGTGGTATGCGTACATGGTCGTTTATTATTATAAACACCGACAAAATAACAAAATCCAACAGAACGTGACGTTCAAGAGGCTAAACATCCAACAAGCCAAACAGAAACAAGATCCCACAACATAGGTAGACAAAATGGCTGCCTAAGTATGATCCCCAATCAGAGGCAATGATCGACAGCTGCCTCTGATTGGGAATCACACCCGGCCAACATAGAAATATATAACATATAATATATATGTCCTCTGTAGCTCAGCTGGTAGAGCATGGCGCTTGTAACGCCAAGGTAGTGGGTTCGATCCCCGGGACCACCCATACACAAAAAAAAAAAAAAATTATGCACGCATGACTGGAAGTCGCTTTGGATAAAAGCGTCTGCTAAATGGCATATTATATTATTATTACATAGAACAACTAGCATTCACACCCTGACCAAACTAACTAGAGAAATAACAGGGCTCTCAAGGTCAGGGCGTGACAGTTTCAAGTGAGAATTTGGCAGGTCTGATGCTGAAAAATAAAGGAAATTCTTGCCTAATCCAAACATATTTTCTTTTTGTAAAAAAAGTAGCACAATGTAGTTTAATTACTAGTTGAACTACATGTAGTTCGCTATTCCCCAACACTGGAATCCAGAATATAAATATGTGGTGTGTATAGTCAGTTTATAATTTGGAAAGAAAATGGTATATACAGTAGTAGGTATATTAGGATGGGCTATGTCGAGAATAAAGTATATACATGCACAGTGAGTAAACAACAGTATATAACATCCTTAGCTTGCCCATTCACAAAATATACTGTTACGTTTTTTTTTATTAACTTTTATTTATTCAGGGGAACCCAATTGAGACCAGTGTCTCATTTACAATGGTGCCCCGAGGACAAAAAATACATCAATACAGCAACAACAACAAAAAATGTTTTAAATGTAGAAGACAGCTATAAATACAGTGCATTCAGAAAGTATTCAGACCCCTTGAGTGTGCAAAGCTGTCATCAAGGCAAAGGGTGGCTATTTGAAGAATCTGAAATATAAAACATATTTTGATTTGTTTATCACTTTTTTGGTTACTGCATGATTCCATGTGTGTTATTTCATAGTTTTGATGTCTTCACTATTATTCTACAATGTAAAAAATAATAAAAATAAAGAAAAACCCTTGAATGAGTAGGTGTGTCCAAACTTTTGACTGGTAGTGTATGTCCCAGAGCAACGGGGCTATGACTCGAAAGGGTGGGATTATGGGTGCACTTAAGACAGGAACCTCTCCCGAATCGTCGAGATGGGACAGTGCATCGGCTTTGATATATTTAGAACCTAGTCGATATGTCAGCGTGAAATCGAATCTGGTGAAGAAAAGGGCCCACCTGGCTTGGTGCAGGTTCAGTCGGCTCGCTGTCCGCATGTACTCCAGGTTCCAATTGTCGGTGAGGATAAGAAATGGGTCCTGGGCACCCTCCAGCCAGTGTCTCCACTCCTAATGCCAACTTCACCGCCAGGAGCTCCTGATCGCCAACATCATAGTTCCTCTCTGCAGGAGACTGCTTTTTTGAGTAATATGCACATGGATACAATTTCTGTGGATTACCTTGACGTCGGGACAGGTAGAAGTTGGCAAATCCCAAAAACCATTGTAACCCCTTTATGGTGGTTGGGACTGGCCATGACCTGACAACATCCACCTTCCTCTCATCCATCATGACTCCTTGCGGGCTGATCTGGTAACCCAAAAAGGAGACCTCCTCCTGATGGAATTGGCACTTCTCCGCCTTGACGTACAGGTGGTTGGCCAGGAGGCGTTACAGGACTACTCGGACGTGAGCGATGTTGCTCCTCCAAGGTAGCCGAGTAGACCAGGATGTCGTCAATATACACGACCACCTGGCGTACAAGCATGTCCCGGAACACCTCGTTGACGAATGCCTGGAACACTGATGGATCATTGGCTAATCCAAAAGGCATCACCAAGTACTCGTAGTGACCAGACATCGTGCTGAAGGCCGACTTCCATTCATCCCCCTCCCGGATACGGATCTAATTGTAGGCACTCCACAGGTCCAACTTGGTGAAAAACCGGGCCCCACAGAGTTGTTTAATCGCAGTCGGCACCAACGGGAGATGGTAGTGGTACTTCGTGGTGATGGAATTCAGATTTCTGTAATCGATGCACGGGCACAATCCTCCGTCCTTCTTGGCCACGAAGAAGAAGCCTGCCGACGCAGGGGAGGTGGACGTGCAAATGAAACCCTGCTGGAGAGCCTCCTGGATGTACTCCTCCATAGCCTTGGTTTCGGCCACCGACAGAGGGTAGATGCGGCCGCGCGGAGGCGCAGAGCCTGCAAGAAGGTCGATGTTGTTGTGGATAATTATCACTATACTTATTAACAATCAAAAGTTCTTCCAGAGTTTTTGTTGAATCAAGATAGACTTTTATTACACGAAGCAACGAAAGCCGAGCTGGTCCATGGAGTAGCTGCTTGCCATGACTCGGAGCTCTCCTTTTATACAGACACAAATGCATAGTCAAGCTTATACAACATACATAGTTACTCCTCTCTATGTGAATGAATAACATCTTTCAGTGTCACATGTTGGTTACTCACGAGGCTACGTGCGTTTCTCTAAGTGGAGCTTCTGTCTCTTATTAGTGGCGTGTCTCAAAAAATTATATACATACGTACGTTAAAGAACAATCACACTCTGTATTGACTATATTCACTATCCAGGCATGCATCTGGAGTACAAAGTATCAATCGTGTTCATTCTGTTTTACCTTTATCATTTCATAACACATTATAAACATATCAATTAATACTTAAACATGGTTTAAACATGTCATGTCCATCAACCATTCTCAACCACATACATTTAACACTTTACCAACACAGCCATCCTCCCAGGACCCTGAGCCACTATGGTTTTTCCTTGTGACTATGTGCATGTAACTATGTGTGTCAGGTCATAAGCACAAACAAGTGATAACACTAGTTCCATTGTTACTCCTATCTCCACACAGCCACAACAAGAAGTTGTATCTCCATCACATGTCATTGACATAACCAGACCAGCTGCGGGGAATTAGAGGGAACCATTCTTATCAGAAGCACAGCATTTGCACTAAAGAAATGTATCTGCTCTGTTTTAACCCTTTAATTGGTTCTTAATCTATAAGCATTTAAGGCATATAGGCATTTCATTCTACAACATGCATAATTCATATAGTTGTTTTTTATGTTGTCTGCCCCTAAGTGAGATAGAGTAGTTAACCAAAAATGACCCACAATGGCACAGTCCCAGGGATGATGAGGAGGGAGACAGGTGGCGCGGGTCTTGGAAAAACCTCCCAAAGATCTTGGTATACCTCCGGGATGTTGGGCTGAAGAGCAACCACAGGACTCTCAACCGACGTGGAACCACAGGGAAAGGGTGCCCAGTCTGTGATTTCCATCCTCGGCCATGAGATGGTGGGGTTATGACATTGAAGCCATGGGAGGCAGAGGATGATCTTGTGTACGGGTGCACTGATTATGAGGAAGGGAAGACTTTCTTGATATATGGATTCCACGGTGAGGGTGAGTGGTGCTGTGATGTGATGTGTGTGATTGTCCCGGATCCCAGTGGTTGACTATCCAGTGCTTGAACCGGCCAAGGAGAGGAGAGTGGGTATGAGGTGATGTTAAGGGAGGAGGCGAGGGTCTGGTCAATAAAATTCCCCGCGGCACCGGAGTCCACTAGAGCTGTAGAAACAAAACATAAAGGACCGCCAGCCAGTGAAATCGTTACTAGGAAAGGTTTGGCGGAAAGTGATGATATGATGGAATACTGACGCCTAACCCAGGAGACGGATGATCACGTGGCTGTCCCTCTGCTCCTGTGGACTCCGAACTTAGAACGTACCGGACACTTTTGAAGCTGGTGCCCCTCCTGTCCGCAATAAGGACAGAGCCCCAGCTGTCTACGACGGCATCGCTCAGCCGTGGAGAGACGTGTGGCCCCCACCTCCATGATTTCAGGCTCTGACTCAGAATGATCAATGGAGGAGGGAGAGAGGTGATGGCGGTACCGACGCTCCCGAAGAAGGTTATCCAGACGGATGGCCATCGCGATGAGGGCGTCCAAGGATAGGTTGTCGTCTCAGCATGCCAACTCCGTCTGGACCTCTTCGCGCAATCCTCTTCTGAATAGGGTGCGGAGCACCGCCTCATTCCATCCGCTGGATGCTGCCACTGTTCGAAAGGTGAGCGCGTACTCCGCCGTGGTTTGACCATCCTGTCGTAGTTGGAGTAGGCGCTTGCCGGTGGTTAGTAGACCGGTGACGTCGAGAGCCCCGGAGCGGGGGAGCGGGAGTGGATGTGACCGACACCATCAGAAAGCACACATTGTGTCCTGTCTGTCAAATAGTTCTTAAAACATTTGCAAGACTACTTATCCAGGCCCATTTCAGACAGTTTTTGAATGAGTAGTGAATCGTCAACTGTGTCGAATGCCTAGGAAAAGTATTTAAATAAGGCAGCACAATGTTTTTTATGATTTAGGCAATTCAACACATCATCTAAAACAAGCATAGTTGTTGAAACAGTGCTATGTCCAGATCTAAAACCAGATTGGTGCATATTTAGTTAAAAAAGTTATTAGCTGGGAGTTGGTCAGGGATTCTAATACCTTGGCAAGGCAAGATAACTTAGATAACTACCGCCCAATTTCCAAGTTAGAAGGATCTCCACCTTTATGTAGGGGGAGGACGTGCCGTTTTCCAAATCTTAGGGATAACACCAGTAGCAATTAAAAATACATGTTAAAGGTTCAACAATGAGTGGGGCAGAGAGCTGTAGTAAGAAGGGGTCAAGTGAATCAGCCCCTGTGGATCTATCTTTAGCAAGGCACTTAAATACATCATAGACATCAAATCATTTAAATGAAAATAAAGTATGTGAGTCTGTTAGAGCATAATTCTCTACAATCTTTTCTGAGGTGACTAAAGGACTCCCTGTAGTGGAATGAGAAACATTTTCATAGACTATCCTTTCAAACAGCTGGCCAGCTGAAGCAACAAAAAAAAGTTTTTTCTTTGGTCAAGTATGGGACCAGAGTCTGTCAAAACCTTATGGGGCAACGAGGGGGTGGAGTTTTGTTTAAAAGATTTGACCACTTTCCAGAACTTTGCTGGCTTACCACCACTCCCCTATACACAATTCAAGAAATATGTTGATTCTGCTTTTCTAACCAGAGATAGACATCTATTTCTCAAATGTCTGAAAGACTGCTAATCAGACATATAATCAGTCAGTCTAACCTTAGCCCAAGCAAAATGTATTTCCTGTAATTTCTCAGACAGTTCATGTGTGAACCAAGGATACGATTTTTCTTTTATCCTTAACCTTTTGTACGGTGCATGCTATTCTGCAACATAGTTAAACAGGGAAATAAAACAATTAAGGGCCTTATCTGATTCACTGAAAGTTAGCATAACCCACCAGTCACTCAAACCCAGCTCAGACAAAACATTTTGCTCATTAAAATTCCTATAATTTATCTTTGTAATAGTGTGTTAGCGAGATTTAGGTAGCTTAGCATCTCTTATACAGGCAGTACAAATATCTTTCAGCCTATCAGATACTGGCATCAACCCATACAGATTAAGATCACCCACATTAATAATTTGGATATAGCATAGTTAGAGAGCAGGTCAGACAATTTGCTAAGAGCACATAAGGAGGGTGATAAATTCCCACTAGCGTCAGATGGGCATTATTACCAAGGCCCACATTTAGGACTAGACATTCAAATTGCTTAGGTAGAGAGGCGGTAATGGATACAGAAACATTTAAGTTGCTCTTTATGTATATGGCGACGCCCCCTCCTCTGAATAAGATACATTTTCTAAATCAAACTTCTGGCATTTACATGAATCATGTCCAAGGCCGCAGCTGCGGGATTTCAGATCAGACAGAGTTTCTAATACGAACATGCCATGTTCAGCAGGTAACCCCTTATTAGAAAATACTATGGGGTTGGCTTGAATTGGAACAGATACAAGATTGCCTAGAACTGAATCATTACTCCTATGCGTTGAACAAGGAAGTGGATTAAAACAAGAGTCAATGAGGGTTACCTGTTGCGGGTTACTGACATCCCATCATTTTTGTAGCACCTCTTCGATATTAGCACTCAGCATCCTAGCTCCTCTCCTGTTCAAGTGCAAGAACTGAGGATGTTCCCAAAATAAGTTGAAATTGGCAATAATATTCAACACTCTTTCAGAGCAGTTTTGACTTCATCCAAGATTCCATTGAAAATAGTCAGGAGAAACGATCAACTCCACGATCGTGTGTAGGAATAGGGCCAGAAAATATATTACGCTTGCCAGTAGCCAATAGCCTGTTCCTCCCGTCTCAACTTCCCCCATTGCCACAGCCTGATGCCGTTCGTACCGGCATGCACGACTATCGTGTGAAGCTCTGTGTTTCGGTCTAAGCTCCAAGTAATGTCACACACCCTGACTCCAGGGAAGCAGAAAGTGTTTGCACCGGCAACCACCACATCCTGGACAATGGAACTCCCGACGATAGCTACCTTGAGGGGAGGGGGTTGTGGATTCCCAGGTTGCACTGAGCCAGAGACCCTGAATGGCTGATGTACGGCAGGGGGGGGGTCCTGTGGGACGTGGTCTGTGCGTTGCTCCAGGGGATGGCCGGCTCAGTAACCCAGGACCAGAGGCTGAGGGGGAAGAACGTGGGGGGCGGAGTAGGTCCTCGTCAGAGGCCCCCTGTGAAGTCAGAGGGCTCAGAGATAAAAATGGCTAGACGAGAGGTTGAGAGGGACAATGCGTTGGAGCAAAATGCAGTAGATCTCCGGTTCTCCTCAGTGGGATGTGTTAACATGGGAAAGTGGTTCAAGGTATTATCCTCAGTAGCTACTGCAGAAGAGCCCAATCTCGTAGAGCACCCTGGATTTTCCCCTCGGTCATTCAGAATTGTCGCATTAAAAACAGCATGCAGTCTTGAAGTCTCTTTAGCGAGAGCAAGACGTTCTCTTAGGACCTTATTCTCCTCTAGTAGCTCAATGATCCTCTCCTTTGAGTCACGGAGTTGTTTGCATTTATCACAAGTATTCAGACCCCTTGACTTTTTCCACATTTTGTTACGTTACAGCCTTATTCTAAAATTGATTAAATAGTTTTTTCCCCCTCATCAATCTACACACAATACGCCATAATGACAAAGCAAAAACAGGTTTTTATAACTTTTTGCAAAAAAATAAAAAACAACAACTGAAATAACATTTACATAAGTATTCAGACCCTTTACTCAGTACTTTGTTGAAGTACCTTTGGCAGCGATTACAGCCTCAAGTCTTCTTCAGTATGACGCTACAAGCTTGGCACACCTGTATTTGGGGAGTTTCTCCCATTCGTCTCTCCATATCCTCTCAAGCTCTGTCAGGTTGGATGGGGAGCATCGCTGCACAGCTATTTTCAGGTCTCTCCAGAGATGTTCGATCGGGCTCTGGCTGGGCCACTCAAGGACATTCAGAGACTTGTCCCGAAGCCACTCCTGCGTTGTCTTGGCTGTGTGCTTAGGGTCGTTGTCCTGTTGGAAGGTGAAACTTTGCCCCCAGTCTGAGGTCCTGAGTGCTCTGGAGCAGGTTTTCATTAAGGATCTCTCTGTACTTGCTCCGTTCATATTTCCCTCAATCCTGACTAGTATCCCAGTCCCTGCTGCTGAAAAACATCCCCACAGCATGATGCTGCTGCCCCCACCATGCTTCACCGTTGGGATGGTGCCAGGTTTCCTCCAGACGTGATGCTTGGCATTCAGGCCAAAGAGTTCAATCTTGGTTTCATCAGACCAGGGAATCTTGTTTCTCATGGTCTGAGAGTCCTTTAGGTGCCTTTTGGCAAACTCCAAGTGGGCTGTCATGGGCCTTTTACTGTGGAGTGGCTTCAGTCTGGCCACTCTACCATAAAGGCCTGATTGGTGGAGTGCTGCAGAGATGGTTGTCCTTCTGGAAGGTTTTCCAATCTCCACAGAGGAACTCTGGAGCTCTGTCAGAGTGACCATCGTGTTCTTGGTCACCTCTCTGACCAAGGCCCTTTTCCCCCGATTGCTCAGTTTGTCCGGGCGGCCAGCTCTAGGAAGAGTCTTGGTGGTTCCAAACTTCTGTCATTTAAGAATGATGGAGGCCACTGTGTTTTGGGGGACCTTCAATGCTGCAGAAATGTTTTGATACCCTTCCCCAGATCTGTGCCTTGACACAATCCTGTCTCGGAGCTCCACGGACAATTCATTTGACCTCATGGCTTGGTTTTTGCTCTGACATGCACTGTCAACTGTGGGACCTTATATAAACAGGTGTGTGCCTTTTCAGATCATGTCCAATGAATTGAATTTACCATAGATGGACTCCAATCAAGTTGTAGAAACATCTCAGGGATGATCAATGGAAACAGGATGCACCTAAGCTCAATTTCAAGTGTTATAGCAAAGGGTCTGAATACTTATTTATGTTTTTTATTTTTAATAAATTTGCAAAAAATGTCTAAAAAAAACAGTTTTCTCTTCGTCATTATGGTTTATTGTGTGTAGATTGATGAGAAAAATAATCAATTGAATCAATTTCAGAATAAGGCTGTAACGTAACAAAATGTGGAAAAGGGGAAGGGGTCTGAATACTTTCTGAATGCACTGTAGGTCAGTCTACTCTTCCTATTGACTACAATTTCCATCTCCGGATTCGACTCCGAAATAGAGGGGTCTAACATGCTTATACTCAGGTCAGAAACAGCGGTACGGCTACAAGAGCCAACCTCAACATGAAAAGCTGAAAAGCTTTGCCAGTGACAGCCAGGTAACCTAGCTAGTCGGAGCTAGCCAGGGCTAGCCTGCTAATGTCAGCTCCAGGATAAGGTCAAATCCAGTCGAACACGGTGTATAAGGAACAGCACCAACACCGCGGTCCCAAAATAAAACACTTAAAACAAAGGTTTTAAAGGTGTAAAATGTATAAGTATCTTAGAAATATCAAATGTATAGCTACAGTGAAATGCTTACTTACAAGCCCTTAACCAACAATGCAGTTTTAAGAAAAATAAGTGTTAAGTAAAAAATATCTAAGTAAAAAATAAAAAATTAAAATAATTAAAGAGCTGAAGTAAAATAACAGTAGTGAGGCTACATACCGGGGGTACCGGTACAGAACATGTTATATTAAAGTTTTACCTAATAGTAAATGACAGCCAAAAGATGGTTACATCTCATGTGTTGACAATTTGCACATGTGGGATTTGAACCAGCAATGGCAGCACCAGGGAATCTCTCATAAACCTTATTTTTTTCAGTATATAGCCATGCCAGTATGGTCAATCAGAACTTCATGTTTCCTTTTTAGCCTTCTTAGACATAACTAACCCAGGGAAATACTGGTAGCTGGGTTATTCACCATCACTTCACCCATCCTCTTCATATGCTGTGTACTTACATATGCTGTGTACTTACCATATTTACAAGGTATCCAAGACTATGAGTGCTGAGCAAGGATGACTTTTCAGATCATGAAACATAAGGCAGCAATGACTATATGGGGCGGCAGGTAGCTTAGTGGGTAAGAGCGTTGTGTCAATAACCGAAAGGTCGCTGGTTCTAATCCCCAAGCTGACTAGGTGAAAAATCTGTCGATGTGCCCTTAAGCAAGGCACTTAACCCTAATTGCTCCTGTAAGCCGCTCTGGATAAGAGCGTCTGCTAAATGACGTAAATGTATATCAAGTGCCTCAAAGTAAGTATTATATCAGATGCGTGTTTTTAAGTTGAACAGTACATTTTTACACAATGTTTTATTAACTCAGAAATTGTGTTCTGTGTCCTCATTAAGCATATTTGACTGACGAAAAGGTCATCACTATACCTTGGTGGTACAGAGGGCTAATGATCTGCTTGCAGGTTCAATACCACATTTACCATATTTTAACTATGTAATTGTTTATTTATTTTTTGGGAAATTGAGGCTCTGTCACGGATTCAGCCGAGGCTGCCCCTCCTCCTTGCTCGGGCAGGCTTCGGCGTTCGTCGTCACCGGAGTACTAGCTGCTACCGATCCATGTATCTATGTTCGACTTGTTCTGTCTTTATTCGTCACACCTGTTTCCCATTATGTAGTGATGTCTTACCTATTTAACCCTCTGTCTCACACTGTGTGTTGTGTGTGTTTGTTCATGTTTCGGCTGTCGTTAGTGTGCGGGTTTGTTCCCTCCCTGTGTGGAGGTTGTTGTTCTTTATTTTACCTTCGAGTAAAGTACGTCTTCTGATTAGCTCTGTGTCCTGCGCTTGACTTCGCCTACCGCATTTCACTGACGCCCTGACAGGCTCAGATATACTCTACTAAAAGAGAGGATGTCTTTATTTCTTCCAGATGTATAAATCCAGTCAAATGTAGAATTTAATAACCGTAAAAAATAAAACAGTGTAAGAATGGACTGTTCAACTTTTTAAAAACGCACCCGATATAATTATTACTTTGAGACACTTGATATGGTCCCCCTGGCTTATTTTTCATGATCTGAAAAGCAAAAGTGATCCTAGATCCGCACTCATAGTCTTGGATACCTTGTAAATATAGGCCCAGAAGTAGCAGTATATAAAGAGGATGGGTGAAGTGATGGTGAATAACCCACTTACCTGTATTTCCCTTGGTTAGCTATGTCTAAGAAGTTTAAATAGGATGCAAGGACGTCGGAGTACAAAAATCAGTTAACCACCTAACCAATGATCTAAATTTAACCTTGCGTTATACGCTAGATGCAGTCGCACCTCTAAAAACAAAAATCATTTGTCACAAGAAATCAGCTCCCTGGTATACAGAAAATACCTGAGCCTTGAAGCAATTTCCAGAAAATTGGAACAGAAATGGCGCTCCACCAAACTCGAAGTCTTCCGACTAGCTTGGAAAGACAGTACCGTGCAATATCGAAGAGCCCTCACTGCCGCTCGATCAGCCTACTTTTCCAACCTAATTAGGGAGAATAAAAACTATCCCAAATGTATTTTTGATACTGTTGCGAAACTAACTAAAAAGCAGCATTCCCCAAGAGAGGATGGCCTTCACTTCAGCAGTGATTAATTCACTAACTTCTTAGAGAAAAATATCATGATCATTAGAAAGCAAATTACGGACTCCTCTTTGAATCTGCGTATTTCTCCAAAACTCAGTTGTCCTGATTCTGCACAGAACTGCCAGGACCTAAGATCAATGGAGACACTCAAGTTTTTTAATCCTGTATCTCTCTACATTCATGAAAATAGTAATGGCCTCTAAAACTTCCAGCTACCTACTGGACCCTATTCCAACTAAACTACTAGAAGAGCTACTTCCTGTTCTTGGCCCTCCTATGTTGAACATAATAAACGGCTCCGTATCCTCTGGATGTGTACCAAACTCAATAAAAGTGTCAGTAATAAAGCCTCTCCTGAAAAAGCCAAACCTTGACCTCGAATTTCCCATTCCTCAAAAAAGTTAAAAATAATAGCTGTTGCACAGCAACTCACTGCCTGAAGACAAATAATGTATACGAAACGCTCCAGTCTGGTTTTAAACCCCATCATAGTACTGAGACTGCACTCGTGAAGGCGGTAAATTACCTTTTAATGGTGTCAGACTAAGGCTCTGTATCTGTCCTCGTGCTCCTAGACCTTAGTGCCGCTTTTGACACCATCGATCCCCACATTCTTTTGGAGAGATTGGAAACCCTAATTGGTCTACACTGACAAGTTCTCGCCTGGTTTAGATCTTATCTGTCGGAAAGATATCAGTTTGTCTCTGTGGATGGTTGTCTTCTGACAAATCAATTGTACATTTTGGTGTTCCTCAAGGTTTTGTTTTAGGACCACTATTGTTTTCACTATATATTCTACTTCTTGGTGATCTCATTCGGAAACACAATGTCAACTTTCACTGCTATGCAGACGACACATAGCTCTACATTTCGATGACACATGTTGAAGCCCCAAAATTGCCTATCCTGGAAGCATGTGTTTCAGACATAAGGAAGTGGAAGGCGGCAAATGTTGTACTTTTAAACTCGGACAAAACAGAGATGCTAGTTCTAGGTCCCAAGAAACAAAGAGATCTGACAATTAATCTTGATGGTTGTACAGTTGTCTCAAATAAAACTGTGAAGGATCTCGTAGTTACTCTGGAACCTGATCTCTCTTTTGACGAACATATCAAGAATATTTCAAGGGCAGCTTTTTTCCATCTTCGTAAAATTGCAAAAATCTGAACCTTTTTTTCCAAAAATGATGCGGAAAAACGAATCCATGCTTTTGTCACTTCTAGATTAGACTACTGCAATGCTCTACTCTCCGGCTACCCGGATAAAGGACTAAATAAACTTCAGTTAGTGCTAAATACGGCTGCTAGAATCTTGACTATAACCAAAATATTTGATCATATTACTCCAGTGCTATTCTCTCTACACTGGCTTCCTGTTAAGGCTAGGGCTGATTTCAAGGTTTTACTGATAACCTACAAAGCATTAAATGGACTTGCTCCTACCTATCTCTCTGATTTGGCCCGGCCGTACATACCTACACATACGCTACGATCACAAGACGCAGGCCTCCTTATTGTCCCTAGAATGTCTAAGCAAACAGCTGGAGGCAGGGCCTTCTCCTATAGAGCTACAGTTTTATGGAATTGTCGGCCTATCCATGTGTGAGATGCAGACTCGGTCTTGACCTTTAAGTCTTTACTAAAGTCTAATCTCTTCAGTAGGTCCTATGATTGAGTGTAGTCTGGCACAGGGGTGCGAAGGTGAACAATAAGGCACTGGAGTGATGAACCACCCTTGCTGTCTCTTCCTGGCCGGCTCCCCTCTCTCCACTGGGATTCTCTGCCTCTGACCATATTACGGGGGCTGAGTCACTGGCTTACTAGTGCTCTTCCTTGCCGTGCCTCCTGTCGTGCCAGGCTTTTTTCGCTGTACTCGACTTGAGTGGGTTGAGTCACTGACATGATCTTCCTGGCCTCGTGCAGTGGAGGAGATATTCGTGGGCTATACTCAGCCTTGTCTCAGGGTAGTAAGTTGGTGGTCTGTTGATATCCCTCTAGTGGTGTGGGGGCTGTGCTTTGGCAAAGTGGGTGGGGTTATATTCTGCCTGATTGGCCCTGTCCGGGGGTATTGTCGGACAGGGCCACAGGACTACCTGGCCTGATGACTCCTGGCTGTCACCAGTCCACCTTGTCATGCTGCTGCTCCAGTTTCAACTGTTCTGCCTGCAGCTATGGAACCCTGACCTGTTCACCGGACGTGCTACCCTGCTGTTTTAGACCCTCTCTCTCCCTCCCTCCCCCTCTCTCTCTACTGTGCCTGCTGTCTCAACCTCTGAATGCTCGGCTATGAAAAGCCAACTGACATTTACTCCTGAGGAGCTGACCTGTTGCACCCTCTACAACCACTGTGATTTTTATTTGACCCTGCTGGTCATATATGAACGTTTGAACATCTTGAAGAACGATCTGGCCTTAATGGCAATGTACTCTTATAATCTCCACCCAGCACAGCCAGAAGAGGACTGGCCACCCCTCAGAGCCTGGTTCCTCTCTAGGTTTCTTCCTAGGTTCCTGCCTTTCTAGGGAGTTTTTCCCAGCCACCGTGCTTCTACATCTGCATTGCTTGCTGTTTGGGTTTTAGGCTGGGTTTCTGTATAAGCACTTTGTGACATCTGCTGATGTAAAAAGGGCTTTATAAATACATTTGATTTTATTTGAATTCTTGATTGACCACACTGAAAAAAAGAAGATGTAAGAACGCTTCCCTGGTGGTGCAGAGGATACAAAAGCTTGGGAAGCAGACATTGCAGGTTCAAACCCCACTTGTGCATATTGTCAATGTAGTATTTTAAGTTCTATCACCTATAGAATAACTAATAACTGGACAGGAGAGAGGAGCTCCGTTGGGAAACTTTACTAATCCAAATCATGGTAGTACAACACAGGGGCATGTTCAAGGCAGCACCTTCTATCAGCGTATCAGTTAAGAGGTCACAGGATTAACCAATCAGATAAGTGATGATTGGTCTTTTAACATGGTAATCTGCCTAGATACAATGTATTACACTCCTTCCCCTTAAAATTTTACCCAGTAACATTTCACATATACATTTTAAGCATTACAATAATTGTAAGCTCTATTCATTTTAACAGAAATCAATACATGTCAACAGGTTCCATTTGTTTTGTTTTTTCAATAACTGAACTAAGAATGTCATTGTTTTCCCTTTTTTCTTTTTCAGTCTTTGAACTCAACAGTCTCTTTTAACTGAACAGTCTTTTGTTTTTGTTATTTACAGGTAAAGTATTTTAGGAACATCACGGATCCTTTCAGGATACCTACGCTACGCAGGCTGCTTTGTGGCACTCCTTGAGCTTACTGGAGCTGGAGTTGGTAAGTTTCCAGTTTCCAGTGTTGGCTGGGCAACTTGACTTGGGCTGAGGTTGCTGTCCGGGAACGTTGGTGAGCGGTCAGGACTGTAGCTTTCCGTGAGATATCGGTCAGGACTGGAGCTGTACGTGGGATATCGAGGGATGTCCTCTGGGGATGACGGCTCTCTGTCCTCAGGTAAGTAGTTCCATTTCGCACCTCTCCATGGCAACATGTGGTCCAAGTGAACAGTGTGTTTTCTCTGTCCGTCCTAGATGAGGTAAGTCACAGGTCCCAGTCTCCAGATTACCGTTGCCTGAATCCATTTCTCTTTCCCTCCTCTGAAATTTCAAATTTGCACTTGTTCTTTCTCTTGGAAAACCTGAAGGTGTAGTCCACCATGGTCATGGTGTTTCTTTTGTTTGCCTTGTTTTTCTTCCACTGTTTTAGCTAAGTCAGGTCGGAGAAGGAAGAGCTCAGCAGGGGTCCGACCTGTGACTGTATGGGGGGGTACTGCGGTACATGAGCAGAAAGTTGGATAAGCGATGCTTGAGAGAGACAGTAGATTGTCTGTTGTCCTCCAATAAATTTTTCATCAGAGCTCACTTGAGTATCTGGACTGACCTTTCTGCTGCGCCATTCGAGACAGGATGGTAGGCAGGAACAAGGGTTTGAAATCTGAAGAAACCAGCTCGGGTCCATTATCAGAGACAACTTCTTCGCACAATCTATAGGTTGCGAACAGGCTTTGTAGCTTTTCGATGAGGTTCATTGATGTCATTGAAGTCATGTGAAAAACCTCCAACCACTTTGAATGGCTGTCGATGATCACTTAAAAGTACTGCTAGTCCTTTTCAGTAAAGTCGATGTGAATTCTCTGCCACACCCTCTCGGGCCATCTCCAAACATTTAGTGGTGTTACAGCTGGAATCTTCTGTACTGTTTGGCAGATTTGACAACTCTTTCTTCTCTATGTCACTGTCCAACCCTGGCCACCAGATGTAGCTACGGTCTAAGGCCTTCACACGACAGATGCCAGGATGTTCGTGGTGAAAGTCCTCCAACAGTCTCTGTCTGAGTGCTGGGGGTATGATCACTCGCAAACCCCAGAGTACACAGCCTTGATCTTCAGCCAACTCGTGTCTTCGCATGAAGTATGGTTGCAGTGCTTCATCCGTCACGTAGCTTGGCCACCCATTTACAGTGTAACTCCACACTTTGCTGAGTAGCACATCTTTTCTTGTACTTTTCTTTTGCACACACTGGCAGCTCATCCACTTGTGAGAAGTAGAATGTGCTTCCCTCCTCAGCTGTGATGTCTTTGTCTTCTCTTGGCAGTCTTGACAACGTGTCTGCGTTACTGTGATCAGTTGACTTTCGGTAATCGATGTCGTAGTTGTACTCCATGAGTATGAGTGCCCATCTTTGCATTCTCAATGCTGCTAAGGTTGGAACTGCAGATATCCAGCAAGATAGCCAGCAAAGGCTTGTGATCTGTGATTAACGTGAACTTTCTTATGGAACTTCTTTACTCCAAAGATGATTGACATGGCCTCTTTTTCAATCAGGGCGTAATTCTTTTCTGCGTCTGATAGCGTCCGTGAAGCAAAGACAATGGGTTTTTCTTCTCCATTGTCCATGATGTGGGAGATCACGGCGTCCACACCATATGGTGATGCGTCGCAGGCAAGCTTCAGGGGTCATTTGGGTGTTGTAATGCACCAGGACATTACTCTGTAGAAGCAGCTGTTTGCTTTTCTCAAACGCTGCGTCACATGCGGAAGTCCAACTCCATGGTTCTTCTATTCTCAGCAGGTTGTGCAACGTCTGGAGCAAGGTTGACAGGTTCGATAGGAATCTTCCATAATGGTTTAGCAGGCCTAGGAATGACTTCAGTTCTTACGTTGGTTGGCTTGGGTGCTTTGACGATGGCTCCAACTTTTTCGTCTGTGGGATGCAGTCCTTCCTTGTCAATCTGATGACCAAAGTATTCCATGCTGCTTTGTAAAAACTTGCCTCTCCAGACATTTGAGCACTTCATCCAGCTTTTTCAGATGTTCCTCCTTAGAATCAGCTGTGATGAGGGTGTAATCCTTAAAACAGGTGACATGTTTGATTCCCTATAGGATCTTTTCCATGACCGACTGAAAGATTGAAGGAGCACTTGAGACACTGTAGCTGAGGCATTGATACCTGTACAGCCCATGGTGAGTGTTGATTGTCAGATATTTCTCAGAATCTGTGTCCAACTGGAGCTGCTGGTAGGCGTGCGAGAGATCTAACTTGCTGAATGATGTCCATCCAGCTAGTGTAGCGAATAAGTCTTCAGTGTTTGGTAAGGGGTAAGTATCCTCTTCCACTCTCTGGTTGATGGTGACCTTATAATCGCCACATATCCGAATGGATTTGTCACTCTTTGGAACGATGACTATTGGCGCGGCCCAGTCTTTGTCTCCTCGAGCCTATCCAACTCTTTGTCCACCGCTTCCTTCAATGCGTATGGCACTGGTCTTGCCTTCTGGAAAATGGGCTGAGCGTCGGGGCGTGTCCTGATCTTTGCTATGAAATCTTTTATGAAATTTGGCCCTTCTGAAAACACCACCTGGAGGTGCTGTAGTACAGCTTTGACTGCCGGGTCTGTGTCTGTCACAGCCTTTTCCACTGAAAAGATGTCCTGCCAGTTCAACTGTATTTTCTCTAGCCAGTTATGGCCCATCAGTGCAGGTCTGTCTCCTTTAACAATGACCAATGGCAAAGTCACTTTTTTTTTGTACTGCACTGGCACTTTAACATACCCTAGCAAAGGAATTTTCTCACCTGAGTAGGTAGTCAGCTGTAACTGTGTTTTCTTTAACGGCGGGTGAGACAGAGCATCATGGTAACACACTTACGAGACCAGAGAGACAGCAGCCCCTGTGTCTAACTGCATATCCAAGTCCTTTCCATCCAAAGTGACATTCATTGTAATGCCCTTTTTCCCATTGGAGGTAGTGTAAACTATATACACCCCAAACAGCCCTGAATCATCCTCCTTACTCTTGTCATTGCTCTCAGCAGTATCAACATACTGTGTCTGTCCTGCTCTGCGGTTCCTACATGCACGGGCCTATGTGTCCAACTTTAGAACAGACATGGCATTTCTCATTTTTGAATCTGCAATCATGAGCAGAATGATTTCCTCTGCACCTGCAGTATGGTTACTGACCAGCATTCTCTTGTCTTGTGTCATTCTTTAATACTGTTTCTATCAATTGTCATTGCTGCACTTTAACTATCCTTTTCCTGTCCTGGGAAATGTTTTAGCATTTTTATTCACTGCATTTACCGATTGAGCCTCTTTTGCTTTCCCTGAAAACTCCCTGATGTTATTGGAAGCTAACTCCATTGACAATGCCATCTCACATGCCACTTCATTAAGTCAGGATTCCTATTTGACTCAGCCATGCCTCCTTGCCCGTCCAACATTTCCTCATCTCCAAGTCCTTCTAATGGGACTAGCCCCGATGCGTCTCCCTCTTTTTCCCCTGCCCCGCTACAAAGTTTCTCCCTGCAGGCGGTCACGGAGTCTGAGGTGCTAAAGGAGCTCCTTAAACTTGACACCAAAAAACGATCTGGGTCAGATGGTTTAGACCCTTTCTTCTTTAAGGTTGCAGCCCCTATCATCACCAAGCCTGTCTCTGACCTTTTTAACCTGTCTCTCCTCTCTGGGGAGGTTCCCATTGCTTGGAAGGCAGCCACGGTGTGTCCTTTATTTAAAGGAGAGATCAAGCTAATCCTAACTGTTATAGGCCAATTTCATAACCTTGTTCTGAACACCTCCAAAACAAAGGTCATGTGGTTTGGCAAGAAGAATACCCCTCTCCCCACCGGTGTGATTACTACCTCTGAGGGTTTAGAGCTTGAGGTAGTCACCTCATACAAGTACTTGGGAGTATGGCGAGACAGTACACTGTCCTTCTCTCAGCACATATCAAAGCTGCAGGCTAAGGTTAAATCTAGACTTGGTTTCCTCTATTGTAATCGCTCCTCTTTCACCCCAGCTGCCAAACTAACCCTGATTCAGATGATCATCCTACCCATGCTAGATTACGGAGACTTACTTTATAGATTGGCAGGTAAGGGTGCTCTCGAGCGGCTAGATGTTCTTTACCATTCAGCCATCAGATTTGCCACCAATGCTCCTTATAGGACACATCACTGCACTCTATATTCCTCTGTAAACTGGTCATCTCTGTATACCCGTCGCAAGACCCACTGGTTGATGCTTATTTACAAAAACCTTTTAGGCCTCACTCCCCCCTATCTGAGATACCTACTGCAGCCCTCATCCTCCACATACAACACCCGTTCTGCCAGTCACGTTCTGTTAAAGGTCCCCAAAGCACACACATCCCTGGGTCGCTCCTCTTTCCAGTTCGATGTAGCTAGCAACTGGAATGAGCTGCAAAACACTTAAACTGGACAGTTTTATCTCCATCTCCTCATTCAAAGACTCAATCATGGACACTCTTACTGACAGTTGTGGCTGCTTTGCGTGATGTATTGTTGTCTCTACCTTCTTGCCCTTTGTGCTGTTGTCTGTGCCCAATAATGTGTGTACCATGTCTTGTGCTGCTACCATGTTGTGTTTCTACCATGTTGTTTTCATGTTGGGTTGCTACCTTGCTGTGTTGTTGTGTGTTGCTGCCATGCTATGTTGTTGTCTTAGGTCTCTCTTTATGTAGTGTTGTGTTGTCTCTCTTGTTGTGATGTGCGTTTGGTCCTATATTTATATATATATATTTTTTATTCCAACCCCAGTCCCCGCAGGAGGCCTTTTGCCTTTTGGTAGGCCGTCATTGTAAATAAGAATTTGTTCTTACCTGACTTGCCTAATTAAATAAAGGTTAAATAAAAAATAAAAAAATAATTCTGAATGTTAGCTCCTTCTCTGCTAGCATCTTGTGCTGCATAGCGATCACACAAAGAAACACACTGACCTTCTTGTTGTCTTTAATGTCATTTGCAAACATCCATAGCTCCAAACTTTAAAGATAACTTTCAAAATCCTCCTGCGATTCTTTGTACTTGTCCACTCGTCTGACTTGCATAGTAGCCATTTCTCGGTTGTTACTGTTTTATGGTCTAATATCCTCGGCGGTAGCTAGCTCACGTGCCTCGGTCCATGAAATATCCGTTCCTTCTATATTTTCTTCCTGCCAGGTGCACGGCTGCTCCATTTACAATCCACACGTTTGGTATTTTTAATCCATCGTCGCCATTTGTAATATTTAAAGTTTTATCACCTAATAAGAACAGGACAGGAGAGAGGAGCTACGTTGGGAAACTTTACTAATCTAAAGCATGGTAGTATAACACAGGGGCATGTTCGAGGCCGCACGTTCACAGAATTAACCAATCAGGTAAGTGATAATTGTATCTCAAATCAAATCAAATCAAATTGTATTTGTCACATGCGCGGAATACAACAGGTGTAGACCTTACAGTGAAATGCTTACTTACAAGCCCTTAACCAACAATGCTGTTTTAAGAAAAATAAGTGTTAAGTAAAAAATAGATAAATAAATTTTTTAAATAAAAAATAATTAAAGAGCAGCAGTAAAATAACAGTAGCGAGGCTATATACAGGGGGTACCGGTACAGAGTCAATGTGCGGGGGCACAGGTTACTCGAGGTAATTTAGGTAATATGTACATGTAGGTAGAGTTAAAGTGACTATGCATAGATGATAAACAGAGAGTAGCAGCAGCGTAAAAGAGGGGGTGGGGGTTGACAATGCAAATACTCCGGGTAGCCATTTGATTAGAGTCTTATGGCTTGGGGGTAGAAGCTGTTAAGAAGCCTTTGCTACCGCTGCCGTGCGGTAGCAGAGAGAACAGTCTATGACTAGGGTGGCTGGAGTCTTGGACAATTTTAGGGCCTTCCTCTGACACCGCCTGGTATAGAGGTCCTGAAAGGCAGGAAGCTTGGCCTCAGTGATGTACTGGGCCGTACACACTACCCTCTGTAGTGCCTTGCGGTCGAAGGCGAGCAGTTGCCATACCAGGCAGTGATGCAACCGGCCAGGTCTCTGACCTCCTCCCTATAGGCTGTCTCATCGTTGTCGGTGATCAGGCCTACCACTGTTGTGTTGTCGGCAAACTTAATGATGGTGTTGGAGTCGTGCCTGGCCATGCAGTTATAGGTGAACAGGGAGTACAGGAGGGGACTAAGTACGAACCCCTGAGGGGCCCCCGTGTTGAGGATCAGCGTGGCAGATGTGTTGTTGCCTACCCTTACCACCTGGGGGCGGCCCATCAGGAAGTCTAGGATCCAGCTGCAGAGGGAGGTGTTTAGTCCCAGGGTCCTTAGCTTAGTGATAAGCTTTGAGGGCACTATGATGTTGAACGCTGAGCTGTAGTCAATGAATAGCATTCTCACGTAGGTGTTCCTTTTGTCCAGGCGGGAACGGGCAGTGTGGAGTGCAATAGAGATTGCATAATCTGTGGATCTGTTGGGGCAGTATGCAAATTGGAGTGGATCTAGGGTTTCTGGGATAATGGTGTTGATGTGAGCCATGACCAGCCTTTCAAAGCACTTCATGGCTACAGACATGAGTACTAGGGTCGGAAGTCATTTTGGCAGGTTACCTTAGTGTTCTTGGGCATAGGGACAATCTAGGCAGATTATCATGTTAATAGACCAAGTTATTAAGTCAACATATGAAGTCTAAAGAATATGGTTTTGTTTGTATGATTAAAGACTGTTCAAATGTCCTATGAATGAAATGAAATTGCCATGTGTCTGTATGTTACCTACAATTCAGTCCTCAAATGCGAATTGCCATTAAATCTGGAGAGAAACATAAAGGGGATGTACTCCAATCTGCTTTAATTTGCATGCTGAGAATGTTGTGGTAATATTAGGTAATACTTAAATATTAGATTTTCTAAATGTTCTTGAAATTGCATGAACATCAATGGAATATGACGTTAAATCTAAAACAGCTATGCTATGAACGTCATAAAAATTGACATTTCATTCTCAACATTAAGGTAATGTCTTGAGCAACCTAACTTAAGCATTGTATGAATGTCATCACAACTGAGCATATTTTGTAATGTACCCACACTGTTCCCACAACCTAATTACATGTTCTGAGAACATTTAAAGAACTCTGAAAGGCTGTTTTGTCAACATTCTTGCAACACCAAATTAATGTTTTGTGAACCCTGATACAAACATTATCTGAATGTCAGCGCAACTGGACAGTTTTAGTGTTTTTGGAACATATCTCTTGTTACCACAACCTAATGAAACATTCTGGGAACCTTTAAAGAACATACAAAATGTGTTCTGAGAACGTTCTTGTAACGTCGGGTGAATATTTTTTGTACCCTAAAAGAAACATTGTATAATCATCCACACAACTGGACAGTTTTTATTTTTTGGGAACATATATTTTGTGATGTCCCCACAATGTCTCACCAGACTGTTCCCACAACCTAATGAAACATTCTGGGAATTTTTAAATATCTTAGCTAATGTTCTGGGAATGTTCCCAGTTTACTGGGTTTGCTCTGTATGCTGCAGACTCTGACTGACTGACAGACGTTTTGCTGAGTCATGACATTAGGCAGGTTTCCATTGACCCAGGTTTATTAGACAAAATAAATGTTGCAAAAAAAATAATTGCGACGTGTAATGTAAACGGCAGATATAGGACACATTTTCTAAAGATGGGCAAAAATTGTATCCATTTGACAGGGGTGGATTTTTATTTTGTCTAACTTTCCTTATTGCTGCAAATGATAATGGAAACAACTAGCTCTCACAGTCTCACGTCAGAATTAGACGTTCATCCATGTTTCTCAAACGTAACATTTTGCAGTTGTTACAAACGTAACATTTTGCAGTTGTTACAAACGTAACATTTCGAAGTGTTTAAGATGAAGTTCAGGCATTAACTCTGAATTTCTAAGGTTAAGGTTAAATTTAGGCATTACCTCCGAAAACTTAAGGTTAGGCATTCACTCTGAATGGTTAAGGTAAGAGTTAAGGTTTGAGATAATGTAGGCTTAAAACAAAAATCTCAAAACAACTTTCTATCGCTGGATTCGACCTTGCAACCTTTGGAATCAGAGGCAGATGCTTAAAGATAACAGCGCGTACTGTTGCCTAGTGGCCGGTTTCCACGTCATCTCCCGATGTCCTCAGACATGGATGGACGTTGAATACTGTCTTGTATCACGGGTGACCTGGCTGAATGGAAACTATGTTTTTCGAATAAATGATGATTGCCTAATATGTGGGGCATGTGATATCAGGGCCCCAGTTGCATTTGCAAACAAATTATTTTTCTGTACGAATTCCATAGCCTAATATGTAGTCCTAAACATACGGTGACAGTGAGCAATTGACAGTGAGCTGTGAGCAAAATAACCAGACGGGAAGTTGAAAATGGCTTATTAAAAGATTGAATTGTATTGAATCAAATTAATCATATCCAATGATTTACCGCCCGTAGGGCGTGGTGCCACTCGGTTAATTTTAAATGCCTAGGCCTACTGCTTGCAAAATCACTTTTTTTCTTATATAAATTAATGTTTCTTTGCAGGACAAGGATTGTCCTGATTTTCAAGAATGCCTGAATTGCTTCACCTTGCTTTTCTGGTTGGCTGGATGCAAGTTTCACCATCTTATTATTTCAGATCTACGGCGTGCAAATTTCACCATGGCACGGACCATGGCGATACGTTGGCACATGACAATTATTAGAATAGTCAATTATTGCATTCTATCCATGCTGGCTTTTGCAGGCTACCTGATACCTAGAACAGATAATTGGGAGGGCAAACAGGCTGTGGCCAATTTATTAATGCGCAATTTGCCTAAATTGGTAATGGTTTCATTTCAATCACCGTTTTTTTTCTTCATAATGTTTTTTTGTTGTTGGTGTGACGTCATAACGTCCAGCTGTTTTTATCGACACAATATAAAAATAGATAGTTGCATCTATTTTCTATGCCAACTTTCTAAATTACAACAAAAATATCACTGGACAAGTTAATGGAAACATAGCTAGTGACATCTAACCGGTGCTGTGGGGTGGGGGAGGGGTTAAGGAACGTAAGCGGTCCACTGCGTTGTGAAATCTCGACGAATCGCAGCATGCATCGAGTCACTCCAGGGGCTTCTTGCAGTTCTATATCGTGGAGCTCCGCCCCATAGGGGAGCTCTGCTCCTAAAGGTTTACCCTCTGCCCTAAGGCAGCAGCAGCCTGAGACAAAATTATGCACACACCTACAGCCAATAGGAGTACAGGTGTCCCTATAAGAGGGGGTGCCTCCCCTCAATCAGCCTCCCTTTTTCTTCAGCGACTGGACTAGACTGAAGAAGCCAAGAAGAGACGAAGAGAAGACTCAGGACGAAGAAAACGCCGTCGATTTTCCAGATCATCGACGTCGTCCTACAATGAGCACACCAAGCTTATCCATAGGGTAAGTATTTAACAAAAGCTCTTTTCAGAGCTCAATGTCGCTGTTCCCCTTGGCGGCTGTCGACCCCCCCGACATATGTTTCGTGGGTTGAGGGACACAGCACGCCAGGGACAGCTTCATTAATCCCCCACTATGCGCCAGCTGCGCCCTCCTTTTTGAAGGAGTGGAAGCAGCGTTGGGCATTTTTAGGGAGGATATTCCTCTTGAGGATGTGCTATCAGTGTTAGTCTCAGCTTCTGAGGCATCATCTGAAGGCGCTGACTCAGGAGATGACAGGGCTATTGGGGAAGAAATGAATATTCTATTGGAACAATTCATTACACTGACCCAGATGTTTAACACCCCTTTTCCTTCGGGAAATTGTGAGGTCATTACATCCCTGGATGATGACGCCACAGCCTCTCTGTGCCTGAATTCTCAGGTCTCATTGAGTGGGCTGCTAAACAGCGGGAGATTAAGCTGCCCCCCATTCCCTCCAACCCGGAAGTGGATATGAGGAAGGGCGGCCGTTACTCTCGCTACAGCTTGGCGTCAGACGGCGGCCTCCAGCAGCAAGGGAGCGGTCCTCGCCCCCCCCCCTGCAGCGCCAGAGGTGCCGGCGAGAGAGGTCATTAAAGCGTCATCCTGGCATCACCCGAAGGGCGGCCAGAAGAGACGCCGTTTATGACAGGCGAGGAGGAGAGAACGGAAGACGGCACAGCGCCTGCTGTGACCGAGCCCACTGTCCCCCCCCACTCTACCGTTGAGTGTATGGAGGAGAATGTTTTTTGTTGATGTGTGTAATAAAGAGTTGGCTCTACTTGACACTGTCAAAAAAGAGCCCCTTTTCCATAATACATCCGAGAGCGTTCGACCTTCCTCACTCTCGCTCTCTCTCTTACCACTATGAGTGCAGCTCAGCCCACCATGGTGCGTTGCTGAATGCACACATAAGGCAGGTATATAAAAGGTATTAAGTGTACCTTATAAAGACCTCACTTTACAGACTCCTAGGAGTGCTGTAGTGAGTGTCTCACATAGCAGGCTGCAGTCTCAGCCACATAATGGCATGATGACGCGACCGCTATTCGGGACGGCGCTCTGTCTCAGGCTAACGCCTCAGTCAGTGCAGTTCAGACCCGTGCTGCGTTCACGGAGGGCCTGATTACTATGGTTACGGGCGTAACCAACGTATCGGCGCCCCCGTTTTCTCTCAGAACGCGCTGATAATAACCAAATTGGGGATGGCGCACTATCACAGACTAAGGTCTCTGTTAGTACGACCCAGACCCATGCTGCGTTCAAGAAGGGCCCGATTACCACGGTCACGAAGGTGCCCAGTGTATCGGCGCCCCCACCTTTTTCTGAACGCGCCCAGGCTCACCACACTGAGTGTAGTTCAGCCCACCAGAGGTGCAGAGCTGAATGCACACAGGAGGTGAAAGGAGGTATAATACCTAGACGCCGTCTTGGTTTATCTCAAAGAGACCTCACATTACAGACTCCAAGGAGTACTGTAGTGAGTGCCTCTCATAGCAGGCTGCAGTCTCAGTCAGGAGACATGATGACGCAGCCGCTAGTTGGGGATGGCGCACTATCGCAGACTAAGGTCTCGGTTAGTGCGATTCAGACCCATGCTGCGTTCACGGAGGGCCCGATTACCACGGTGACGAAGGTTCCCAGTGTATCGGCGCCCCCACTTCTTTCTGAACGCGCTAATACTCACCACACTGAGCGTAGTTCAGCCCACCAGAGGTGCAGAGCTGAACGCACACAGGAGGTGAAGGGAGGAAAGATACCAAGACACCGTCTTGGCTTATCTCAAAGAGACCTCACTTTACAGACCCCAAGGAGTACTGTAGTGAGTGTCTCTCATAGCAGGCTGCAGTCTCAGTCAGGAGACATGATGACGCAGCCGCTATTTGGGGATGGCGCACTATCGCAGACTAAGGTCTCGGTTAGTGCGATTCAGACCCATGCTGCGTTCACGGAGGGCCCGATTACCACGGTCACGAAGGTGCCCAGTGTATCGGCGCCCCCACTCCCTTTGAACGCGCTAATACTCACCACACTGAGCGTGACTCAACCCACCAGGGGTGCAGAGTTGAACACACACAGAAGGTGAAAGTTAAGAAGGTATCAAGGCGCCGCCTTGTTTTACCTCATAGAGACCTCATACTACAGACTTCTAGGAGTACTGTAGTGAAGGGCTCTGATAGCGAATTGCAGTCACCTAAGATGACGCAATCGCTTGCTGGGGATGGTGCCCTGCCGCAGGCTGTGGCCTCGGTCAGCGCAATTCAGACCCGCGATGCGTTCAAGGAGGGCAGGAATACGACGGTTACGGGTTTAACCGATGTCCCTACTCCTCTTTCTTTCTCAGAACGCATTTCCTCTCCCTTTCACGGGAGGCCCACCTTGGGCTGTTCCACCACTTTAATGTTGGGGAACAGTGGCGGTAAGGGCCATAGAGGAATACAGGTCCTTCCTACTGGATGCACCACAGCTTCGCGCCCAGCCACTTTCTCTGCATTGCTGGCAGTGGCGAAGAAGCTGCACCCTCTCACGCTGGCTAGAACAGACGTTGCAGAAGGGTTATGCTCTCCAATTCCACCGGACCCCACCCCCGTTCAGGGGAGTGGTGGAGACGGTGATGAAAACGCCAGACAAAGTGGCCGCTCTGATGACAGAGATTACATAACTTTTGGCGAAGGAGGTGGTGACAGTAGTTCCCCGGGAGCAAAGGAACAAAGGGCTATATTCGCCTTATTTCCTAGTGCCCAAAAAGACGGGGGGAGTGAGGCCGATTTTGGATTTACGCATTCTCAACGAGAGCATAACCAAACGGCCCTTCCGAATGCTAACGACAAAACGTCTGCTGGAATGTGTCCAGAGAGGGGACTTTTGTACGAGCATAGACCTAAAGGACGCGTACTTTCATGTGCCGGTTCAGCCGCGTCACAGGAAGTTTCTGCGGTTCGCCTTTCAAGGGGTGGCGTACGAATACACGAGGATGCCATTTGGGTACGCCCTGGCACCTCGCACATTTTCCAAGTGTGTGGAGGCGGCATTGGAACCGTTGCGTCGTCAGGGAATACGGCTACTAGCCTACCTGGACGACCTACTGGTTCTCGCCCCGTCAGCAGAGCTGGCGATCACTCACACAACACAGACAGTGATGCATCTCACAAGTCTGGGGTTCGCTGTGAATTGGAAAAAGAGCGCGCCCTGGCCCACTCATCAGATTGTCTACCTGGGGATACAGCTAGACACTGTGAGGATGAGGGCTCGAATTTCGGACCCCCGAAGGGTAGCCTTGTTGCTAGCCCTAAGGAAGTGTCGTCCGAATCACACGGTGACGGCGCTGTCGATCATGTCACTTTTGGGTCTCATGTCGTCAGCCCACTCTGTGGTTCCGCTGGGACTCCTGCACATGCGCAGGACGCAGCGATGGTTCGCCCAACTAAGACTAGACCCATTGCATCAACGTCATCGGTTGGTGGTGGTTCCCCTCTCGCTCAGTGCAGACCTAAACTATTGGAGAAACTCGCGCGTTCTCACGCACGGAGTCCCGATAGGAAAGGTGTCCTCTCACATCCCAGTATTCACGGATGCGTCCCTGACGGGATGGGGAGGGACATGTCAGACACAAGCGATAAGAGGTGTGTGGCCTCAATCAGGTCGTCACATCAACCTCCTGGAGTTGGAAACGGTTCGACTGGTTCTGACCCACTTCGTGTCTACCCTTCGGGGTCGCGATGTGCTGGTCTGGTCAGACAACCGGACCACAGTAGCCCACATAAATCGCCAGGGTGGAGTCAGGTCTCCTGCTCTCCATCGGGCGGCAGAGGAATTGTGGCTGTGGGCTCACGAGCACCTTCGCTCATTGAGAGCAGCACACATTCCGGGCTACTTGAACGTAGGAGCAGACCTCATGTCAAGAGGGGGTCCTCGAGACGACGAGTGGTGTCTGCATCCAGACATTGTTCTCCAGATTGGGAATAATTCGGGAGAGCCGAGGTGGACCTATTCGCGTCACGCGTGAACGCGCAATGTCCTCTGTGGTTCTCTCTGAGGGAACAGGACGAACCGCCACTGGGAAGGGACGCCTTTGCGCACCACCCGTGGCCGAGAGTTCTCCTGTATGCATTCCCTCCGCTGTCCTGCATTCTCCCACTGCTAGCCAGGGTGAGGTCAGAGGAGCTGTCAGTGATACTGATAGCGCCCGATCGCCCGGGGGCTCTGTGGTTTGCGGAGATGAGTCAGATGTTGATTGCGCCACCTTGGCCAATTCCACATTGACGGGACGCGTTGTCTCAGGCGGCTGGCACGATAGGGAAATTGCCCATAATCGGCCAACCACTGAAGGCCTGGCTGCTGAGAGGGACAGGCTAGAGCGCCGTGGGTTATCTGATGCAGTGATCAGGACCATACAGGGTTCACGTGCCAGTTCCACTTCTAAGATGTATGCCAGTAGATGGAACGTGTTTTCACGATGGTGTGTCACACAAGGTGTGGACCCCATGAGCTGTCAGGTGGAGAGTATTCTCTCTTTTCTGCAGCTCATGTTTGATAAGCAAAAATCGCCTGCCACGATTAGAGTGTTTGCAGCAGCGATTTCAGCTTGTCATGAGGGTTTTGGCAGAGACAATGTCTTTAGTCACCCTCTAGTGAAACGCTTCCTATTAGGAACGCGGCGACTTAGGCCAACACCTAGAGTCACGCTTCCTCAGTGGTATTTGGCTTTGGTACTCGAAGCGCTATGTAAGTCGCCGTTCGAGCCATTGAATCAAATACCCCTCAAGATGCTGTCTATCAAGACAGCACTGTTGCTCGCTTTGACTACAGCTAAGCAGGTCAGTGATTTGTGTGTTCTTTCGACGAGACCTGACTGCCTGGCCATCAATGGTGACCTGAGCAGAGCAGTGTTACGTCCTAACCCGGCATTTGTGCCGAAGGTTATTAAGAGTTCATATAGGTCACAGACCGTGGAGCTGTGGGCTTTTTCTCCTCCTCCTCATAGAGAGAGGAGTGAGGAGAAGCTCCATCGCCTGTGCCCGGTACGCGCTTTGGCGTGTTACGTCGAGCGCACAGCAGCGATTAGGTCATCGCCTCAGTTGTTTGTGTGTCACGGTGCGGCTGCACTAGGTAGACCACTTTTAAAACAGAGGCTGTCTCACTGGCTTTGTGAAGGCATTGAGACAGCTTATGAGGTAGCAGGGCGGCAATTGCCTCAGGGTATCAGAGCTCACTCCACTCGTGGAGTAGCGGCTTCTACTGCCCTTTTTAGAGCAGGAGTAGAGGATATCTGTAGAGCAGCATCCTGGTCGACGCCGTCTCCATTTATCAGTTTCTATCTCTTAGATATGTCTTCTAATTCTCTAGCTCGATCTGTACTCAGCATGGCTGAAGGGAGATCTTGAGCAAGAAAGAGAGGAGAAGCAGGACTGTGGACACAGGTTTCCATCAGGTCCGCTTTGGTTAGGAAGACGTGTTTTTGACAGATGTGTTTTCTAACTCTTTGGCTCGGTCTGTAATCAGCACAGCTGAAGGGAGATCTTGAGCTAGGAAGAGAGGGAAAAGCAGGACTATGGACTGGGTTTCCATCAGGTCCGCTTTGGATAAGAAAACATATTTTGTGGCATGAATCCTGACTGACAGGGTCAGTACAGTAGAGGCATGCGTTGATTAACAGAGTATGAGGTCATCTATCTGCTTGTTCAGTTAGTATGACCCAGGTTTTGTTCCCGCCCACTAATCTCTGGGATTCCATTGAGTGAGTGAGGCGGTCTACCGCGTTCATAATGTAGAGTGACACTTGATGTCATTCCATTAGTGGTCGGTAGTGTTTTCACAGGATATTGAGGCACATCTATCTGCTAGTACAGATTAGTATGGCTTCTATTCTGGTGATCTGCCCACTAGTCATTGGCATTGCCATTGGACTAGGTGGGGCGGGTCTTTTAACCGATGACGCGGTATATTGTGACGCCCGTAGGGGTTTTTAGTTGCAGTACTGCGGGACTCGGTTGCAGCCATTGCTAGGCTTGACTTTCTCGTTTCGATGGGAAGTGTTAGGCTCGGCAGGGAGTACATTTTGGAGCGCTACGCTCCGCCGTAAACCATTAGGAGCAGAGCTCCCCTATGGGGCGGAGCTCCACGATATAGAACGATTAGTTACCGGAGTGTAACTCCAGTTCTATGAGTGGAGCGGAGCCCCATAGGACTTAAGGCCCTGCCGACCCTCTCTAGTCTCGCTGAAGAAAAATATCTCGGGAGGCTGATTGAGGGGAGGCACCCCCTCTTATAGGGACACCTGTACTCCTATTGGCTGTAGGTGTGTGCATAATTTTGTCTCAGGCTGCTGCTGCCTTAGGGCAGAGGGTAAACCATTAGGAGCAGAGCTCCCCTATGGGGCTCCGCTCCACTCATAGAACTGGAGTTACACTCCGGTAACTAATCGTTTTGTTTACTTTTGTCTAACTTACTTATTTGTCAGTAAAACTTTTATTTGTATTTAATAATGCATAGCGCAAGAGATGCATGGTTAAGAAACTCATATCAGACTGAAATATACTGAAATATAAACGTAACAATCAACAATTAAAGAGTTTACTGAGTTACAGTTCATATAAAGAAATCAGTCAATTGAAATAAATTCATTAGGCCCTAATCTATAGATTTCACATGACTGGGCAGGGGTGCAGCCATGGGTGGACCTGGGAGGGCATAGGCCCACACACTTGGCAGCCAGGTCCAGTGGGGAGCAAGGCCCAGCCAATCAGAATGAGTTTTTCCCCACAAAAGAGCTTTATTACAGACAAAAATACTCCTCAACAGGATGGATTATCTTGGCAAAGGAGAAACGCTCACTAACAGGGATATAAACAAATTTGTGCAAAACAATTCTGGTATTTTGTATTTCAGCTCATGAAACATGGGACCAACACTTTCATGTTGTGTTTATATTTTTGTTCAGTGTATATATATATTTTGTCACGGAAGCCCAGGCCTGATGACACCACTGTGCACACACCCAAACATACACACACGCACACTTCCTCTCCTCTCTGACTCTCACATAATTTCTCATCCTCTATTGTCTCTGTCTTCAGGGGGAGTGTCGTAACTTCATCAAGGTGTTATTGAGCCAACATGGAGGACTGTTTGTGTGTGGAACTAACGCCTTCAACCCTCTATGTGCCAACTACACTGTGAGTATCTGTCTATTCAATTCAATTAATTGAATCTTTATTGGCATGTGTGTTCGTGTTCATACAGTACCTATGTACAATTGTGTGTGTTACAGAGGGACACTCTGGAAATGGTAGGAGAGACGGTCAATGGGATGGCTCGATGCCCTTATGACCCCAGACACGCCAACGTGGCTCTGTTTGCAGGTACAGGAGTTTCTCTCTTTCTTTTTTACTTTCACTCTCTTTCAATATATTGGAAAGTAATGACATAGCACTTTTCACAAGGGCTGTAAATGTCCAGGGGAAAGCATTCAGACGACGGATCAATCTAGAGACTGGAGTTGTGCTAACGGGACTGGACTACCCTTGTGTTCATGATTAATACAGTGCATGTTTTTGTTATTCTCTCTCTCTGTCTTTCTGTCTCTTTCTCTCTCAGAGGGCAGTCTCTTCACTGGTACTGTAACAGACTTTCTGGCGATTGATGCTGTGATCTATCGTAGCCTAGGCGATAGCCCTGCTCTCCGCACCGTCAAACACGACTCCAAATGGTTCAGAGGTACACTGAAATGACGTACTTGCATGCGAGTGAATGGGTCAAACACTTCTCCGCAGGTGGAGAACAATATTTCCTTAGATCACATAAACACTGCGGGCTAACCCAAACACTCTAAAGTGGTCTCCATTCCTACCTAAATCCTTATATCCTAAGAGTGGATAGATAAAAGCGATAGGCTAGCTTAGTGCCAGGTTAGATGTATTGCTTTCATCCAGTCCTGTCAAATCAGAGAGGACCAGACCAACGGATCAAGGGCATGAAATCTCCATCAGAGTAAAACAGAGCGTGGAACCCTAGAGGTCAGAGACAGACATGAGTAAATAACTGCTATGTGCTTGTCACTGATGATCAATTAAACAGGACATGAATGCTTAATGGCTGACCCCAGAGAAGTTGTCATATGTTGTTACAGAGAGGTGTCAGATTGTGTATCGGCAATAAATATAGAGCTCTGTGTGTGTGTGGGGGGGGGTGGTATATGCATGCGTGTAATGGCATTTCTCTCTTCTCTCTCTCAGAGCCCTTCTTTGTGAGTGCAGTGGAGTGGGGTCCTCATATTTACTTCTTCTTCAGAGAAATGGCAATGGAGTTCCATCACTTGGAGAAGGTACACAGTACACACAAACATACATACACACGCACGCACGCACGCACGCCAACACCCACACACATGCACGCATGCACACACACACACACACACACACACACACACAGAAATGGCGATTTGTACATCACATTTTGTTTATATTGTTTTCTTGTTTATACTGTGTGTGTGTGTGTACAGGTGATGGTGTCTCGTGTGGCGCGGGTGTGTAAGGGGGACCTGGGTGGGTCTCAGAGGGTGTTGGAGAAACAGTGGACATCGTTCCTGAAGGCCAGACTGAACTGCTCTGTCCCAGGAGACTCCCACTTCTACTTCAACCTGCTCCACGCCACCAGCCCCATACTCAACATGAATGGCAGGGACGTCATACTGGGACTGTTTTCTACCCCGCCCAACAGGTACACGCACACATACATATGCGCGCATACACATAATGCAGGTATGGATCTTTCTATAAATTATGGGTCCAATCTGTGACATTGGGATCAACATTTAAAGTTCCACATGTGTACTTAGAGGAATATATGCAAATTGGCCCATAACTCCACCTATACAACAACATAAGCCTAGGACATCCTTTAAGCAGAGTTCATACAGATATTGGCAAGTCAAATTCAAAGACTTTAAGGGACTTTTTCAAGCACTTAATTGTAATTTTTAAGGACCTCAGTTGTATAATTTATATAATTGTACATATAGGGCTTAATATAGAACCCCCCCCCCCCAAAAAAAAAAAAAGCATGCAAAAAGTGTCCAAAAAAGTAGGCCATTAAAACTTAAAGAATAATTAATTGTTTAGGCCTTGCCAATGCATTGATATTCAAATTATTATTACATTCTAAAATATGTGAGAATAATGTGGACTTGCCAGACTAAATAAATTGGATACATACATGGAAATGTTTCTGTAGCCTATGTGGCCGATTAAGGCACACATAATAAAGCCATGAATAGCGGTACCATTAATCTCACCATTTGAATCTCACCATCGCTGTTTTTATAATGAGAAAGCGACCAAAAACCAGGTTACTTTTGTAATAGAAGGATTTGTATGAAAATCCAAGTTGAAGCAAGCATTAGATGTTGTCATCCTCATAATAACTGCATGTGGTTTTACCGCAACAGAGTAGCACAACACCGTTCAATTGAAGTAAAGTGCCCACATCTCTCACAAAAACGGATCAAAAATGAAATCACAGATAATTATAAGGGAGCAGGATAACTTATAAATTGTCTACAATAATTACAGACTTTTCGAGTACCAAATTGAGGAAATGTCTGATTTTCACACTAGGCCAATTCCAGTACTTGAATTTCTGAGCTCCAAATAACTATTACATTTACATTTTAGTCATTTAGCAGACGCTCTTATCCAGACCGACATACAGTTAGTGAGTGCATACATTTTTCATACTGGCCCCCGTGGGAAACGAACCCACAACCCTGGCGTTGCAAGCGCCATGCTCTACCAACTGAGCTACAGGGGACTATCTCACAATACTAGCCAACTTAGCTGCATTGTTCCTTGCATGCGATTGGCTGTGGTCTTGGGGGCGGCGCGCTTCCTGAGAGACAGAGCTGCCTGTCAAGCATCGTTCAGGGCTTAAATGCCCAATGAGAACATTGCATGCAATGCAGCCACAGGGCTCCTTGATGAGGTCATTATCGTGCATCTGAACAAATGAATGGATGATGCGTGGTACTTCTGATTATCTTGTGATGTCGACAAAACAACATTTATTATGTAGTGATCATGAGATAAATAAATTTTGATCTCGACATAACGAGGGATTTATTTTATTCATATGTCCTCTCTGGACTTCCGTAGTAACAAGTTGTCCAGCATAGGACACCCTCACTGGTACCCTAGTTCATAGAAAGACCCACATGCACACACACGAACACACACAGGCACACATCATATTTCTGATCCACATCTAATCCTTTCTGGCCCACCTCCCCTCCCCCTCTCTCCCTACCTCTGACAGTATCCCTGGGTCTGCAGTCTGTGTATTTGACATGCAACAGTTGGCTAGGGTGTTTGAAGGAAGATTCAAGGAGCAGAAATCTCCAGAATCCATCTGGACACCTGTATCTGATGAGCTTGTGCCCAAACCCAGGTACTTTCAACAATAACTCATATTTATGTTTTGTAGGATTGTAATGCGATGTTCAATCATATTATTCTGCCTTATTTTGACCCTGTTCTCTCTCTGTAGGCCGGGTGGCTGTGCGGTGCAGGGGTCTCCGTTCAGCTCGTCCAAAACTCTGCCGGATGAGGTGCTGAACTTTGTGAAGACTCATCCCCTGATGGATGAGACCATACCCCTGGTGGGGCACAGACCCTGGGTAGTCAAGACTATGGGCAGGTATGGCTAAGGATACACATGGTTACCACTGATTGTTCACTCTGAAATCAATGTTTGCCCTAAGTTGTATACCTCAACGTGTCCTGAAATTGAGCTCACCATATACCTTGCTCCCTCTCCCCTCTCATTCTCTCCCCCCCTCCCTTTCCCTCTCCCTAGGTACCAATTGACAGCCATGGTGGTGGACACAGAAGCTGGTCCCCATAGAAACCGTACGGTGTTGTTTCTGGGCTCCACGCGAGGGACTGTCCTCAAATTCCTCATCGTCCCAAGTGGAGACAACTCTCCCACACACAGCAGTGTGTTTCTGGAGGAGGTGGAGGGCTTCAACCCTGAGAAGTGAGTATAGGAAGGGAGTTTGGCCACAATCCCATGTGCTCACTGCAGTCCTGTGTTTTGTCAGCTCATTATTGTGGAGATTAACTGTTTTAGTCTGTTTGCAAAGGCAGCAATCACCCTAATGTGAATCCCTATATTTCTCTGCTGTAACAATATAAATGAATGAAAATACTCTAAAGATGCATCTATGTCTCTCCCTCTCTGTCACTCCCCCCAACCCCCCCCCCCCCCCCCCACACACACACACACACACACACACACACCCTCTCGCTCTCGCTCTCTCTCTCTTCCTTTCTCTCTCTCTGTCTCTAGGTGTGGAGAGGACTCTGTCCAGGCCAGACAATTGTTGACTCTGTCCCTGGATCGTCCCAGTCACACTCTACTGCTGGCCTTCCCTTCCTGTCTGGTCAGACTGCCCACAGCACGTTGCCACCTACACTCACGCTGCATGAAGTGAGTAAGACACACACACATTCACAAACACACACACACACAGGGTTTTGTTTATGGTTATGGCTACCCATAACCCTAGTAGTAACCCTAACCCTAACCCTAGCTTTATGTTCACAACCCGGATCAACCCTAACCCTAGCCATAAATAACCCTAACCCTAACCCTAGCTTCATCATGTCCACATCCCGGTTCAACCCTAACCCTAACCCTAGCCTCAACCACCACCATAACCCTAACCATAGCTTTATTTCCACATCCCGGTTAAACCGTAACCCTAATCCCAGCCTTAACCCTTACCCTAATCTAACAAACACACACCATCTCCATCAGGCTGATCAGATCTCCATGTGTGTGTGTATAGGAGCTGTCTGACTTCCAGAGATCCCTACTGTGGCTGGACCAGAGGCAGCACCTGCTCCTTCCTCAGACCAGGCACACGGTGAGACAGCTGCCCATATAGGCACAGATCTAGGATCAGATTAACCAGTTCATTGTGTATTAATCTATTATCTATTGATGTTGATGTCCTGTGTAATCGGTTAATCTATAGTCTATGTCCTATTGCAGGCTGCCTTTTCAGCAAGACATTGAGTATGGCAACTTCTCCCATCTAGGAGACTGTGGTGGTAGGTACCATGTCTTTAGCCCTGTAGCTCTGTGGGTACAAACTGCTCTTTCTTTCCCTTAATACATGCTCCGCCTAGCGGCTCAATCATGCATTACACAAGTTTGCTACACAGATATCAATGCAATTGTTTTTACAAAGTATAATTTACATTTGTCATGGTCTCAATTAAAATCTCAATCACAACCCAAATGTACATAACATCACAATGATACTACAGTTCATATACTGTATATTGTATGTTTATGTGTGTATTGTACTTGCATTTACAGTGGTGACAGAAGATTGTCATGTTTTTTAGTCTGTCAGCAACGTGATTAGCTAGTGTGAAATGTCAGGGCTTTGATTTCCCGCTCCTCAGATCAGTGTCCATCAGAAGCCTCCCAGCATGACTGCTTTTAATTGGTTGCTGGCTTCAATAAATGCATTTTGATTGGTTGACAGAGGAGTGAATGTCTTGATCAGTGAAGTAAAGCCTTCTGGTTCACAACCCCACAATCCCACAGGACTAAGACATATTCTGAGTGTTCAGCTGTCAACGACTGTCTGCTACAGTTTGACAAATGCTTGCCAGAAAAGCATGTGCAGAAGACAAATGAGGGCAAAACTCAGTATGCAAAGCTGTGTGGTGCTCAAAGCTGAGATTCTGGCAGGGCATAAGAGAACACATCTCAAATCTGTCTTGGTGTCAATCGGGATGTCTCCTTCTCATCAGCAAACTGTTCCAGGACCTGCAATCTGTTCCAACTCAAATTATACACTGCAATCTCATATGTTTTATTGCAAATCTATAATCTGGGGAGTGTTCTGATTCCAGAACACTACACTACAATCTCCTCTATTTTATTGTAGTTCTAGAACCTGCAATCTGTTCTAAACTATAAGTCCACAATATTACAATATCATCTAAACTATCTATCATAGATCTATAACCTGCAATGAATTAGTTCCTCTACCAGAACATTGCAATCTCATCTGTTATACAGTGCATTAGGAAAGTATTCAGACCCCTTCCCTTTTTCCACATTTTGTTACGTTACAGCCTTATTCTCAAATGTATTAAATATAATTTTTTTCTCATCAATCTACACACAATACCCCATAATGACAAAGCGAAAACAGGTTTTTAGAATTTTTGCAAATGTATTAAGAAATAAAAAACTGAAATACCTTATTTACATAAGTATTCAGACCCTTTGCTACGAGACTCGAAATTGAGCTCAGGTGCATCCTGTTTCCATTGATCATCCTTGAGATGTTTCTACAACTTGATTGGAGTCCACCTATGGTAAATTCAATTGATTGGACATGATTTGGAAAGGCACACACCTGTCTATATAAGGTCCCACAGTTGAGAGTGAATGTCAGAGTAAAAACCAAGCCATGAGGTCGAAGGAATTGTCCATAGAGCTCCGAGACAGGATTGTGTCGAGGCACAGATCTGGGGAAGGGTACCAAAACATTTCTGCAGCATTGAAGGTCCCCAAGAACACAGTGGTCTCCATCATTCTTAAATGGAAGAAGTTTGGAACCACCAAGACTCTTCCTAGAGCTGGCCCCCCAGGCCAAACTGAGCAATCAGGGGAGAAGGGCCTTGGAAAGGGAAGTGACCAAGAACCCGATGGTCACTCTGACAGAGCTCCAGAGTTCCTCTGTGGAGATGGGAGAACCTTCCAGAAGGAAAACCATCTCTGCAGCACTCCACCAATAAGGCCTTTATGTTAGAGTGGCCAGACGGAAGCCACTCCTCAGTAAAAGGCACATGACAGCCCACTTTGCCAAAAGGCACCTAAACAACAAGATTCTCTGGTCTGATGAAACCAAGATTGAATTCTTTGGCCTGAATGCCAAACGTCACGTCTGGAGGCACCATCCCTACAGTGAAGCATGGTGGTGGCAGCATCATGCTGTGGGGATGTTTTTCAGCGGCAGGGACTGGGAGACTAGTCAGGATCGAGGGAAAGATGAACAGAGGAAAGTACAGAGAGATTCTTGATGAAAACCTGCTCCAGAGCGCTCAGGACCTCAGACTGGGGTGAAGGTTCACCTTCCAACAGGAGAACGACCCTAAGCACACAGCCAAGACAACGCAGGAGTGGCTTCGGGACAAGTCTCTGAATGTCCTTGAGTGGCCCAGCCAGAGCCCGGACTTGAACCCGATCGAACATCTCTGGAGAGACCTGAAAATGGCTGTGCATTGATGCTCCCCATCAAACCTGACAGAGCTTGAGAGGATCTGCAGAGAAGAATGGGAGAAACTCCCCAAATACAGGTGTGCCAAGCTTGTAGCGTCATACCCAAGGCTGTAATCGCTGCTAAAGGTGCGATTACAGCCGATTACAGCCGGAGAAAATGGCTGCCGTTTTACAGCCCTCTAACCAATTGTACTATTATGTGTGTTTTTCCGCGTTATTTGTAATTTATTTTGTACATAATGTTTCTGCCATCGTCTCTTATAACCAAAAAGAGCTTCTGGATATCAGGACAGCGATTACTCACCTCGTATTGGACGAAGATTTTTTCTTCAACGAGGCGGCCGCGAAGGATATCATACAGACACCCGACAAGGCCCAAATCCCCGTCATTCGCGTGAGGAAGAGACGGAGATATCGTGGACGTAGATCGGGGTGCCTTGTAAGGATCCGACGGCGAGCGAGTAAACTGCCTCTTCCATCAATCCTATTAGCCAACGTTCAATCATTTGAAAATAAATTGGATGATTTAAGATTACGGTTATCCTACCAACGGGACATTAAAAACTGTAATATCTTATGTTTCACCGAGTCGTGGCTGAACGACGACATGGATTTCATACAGCTAGCGGGCTATACGCTACATCGGCAGGATAGAACGGCTGACTCCGGTAAGACAAGGGGTGGCGGTCTGTGTATATTTGTAAACAACAGCTGGTGCACAAAATCAAATACTAAGGAAGTCTCGAGGTTTTGCTCGCCTGAGGTAGAGTATCTTATGATAAGCTGTAGACCACACTATTTACCAAGAGAGTTTTCATCTATATTTTTCATAGCTGTCTATTTACCACCACAAACCAATGCTGGCATTAAGATTGCACTGAATGAATTGTACAAGGCCATAAATCAACAGGAAAACGCTCATCCAGATGCAGCGCTCCTAGTGGCCGGGGACTTTAATGCAGGGAAACTTAAATCCGTTCTACCTAATTTCTACCAGCATGTTAAATGTGCAACCAGAGGGAAAAAAACTCTAGACCACCTTTACTCCACACACAGAGACGCACACAAAGCTCTCCCTCGCCCTCCATTTGGCAAATCTGACCATAACTCTATCCTCCTGATTCCTGCTTATAAGCAAAAACTAAAGCAGGAAGCACCAGTGACTCGGTTAATAAAAAAGTGGTCAGATGACGCAGATGCTAAGCTACAGGACTGTTTTGCTAGCACAGACTGGAACATGTTCCGGGATTCTTCAGACAGCATTGAGGAGTACACCACATCAGTCACTGGCTTCATCAATAAGTGCATCGATGATGTCGTCCCCACAGTGACCGTACGTACATACCCCAACCAGAAGCCATGGATTACAGGAAACATCCGCACTGAGCTAAAGGGTAGAGCTGCCGCTTTCAAGGAACGGGACTCTAACCCGGACGCTTATAAGAAATCCCGCTATGACCTCCGACGAACCATCAAACAGGCAAAGAGTCAATACAGGACTAAGATTGAATCGAACTACACTTGCTCTGACGCTCGTCGGATGTGGCAGGGCTTGAAAACTATTACAGACTACAAAGGGAAGCACAGCCGCGAGCTGCCCAGTGACACAAGCCTACCAGACGAGCTAAACCACTTCTATGCTCGCTTCGAGGCAAGCAACACTGAAGCATGCATGAGAGCACCAGCTGTTCCGGATGACTATGTGATCACGCTCTCCGTAGCCGATGTGAGTAAGACTTTTAAGCAGGTCAACATTCACAAGGCCGCAGGGCCAGACGGATTACCAGGACGTGTACTCCGAGCATGTGCTGACCAACTGGCAAGTGTCTTCACTGACATTTTCAACATGTCCCTGACTGAGTCTGTAATACCAACATGTTTCAAGCAGACCACCATAGTCCCCGTGCCCAAGGACTCTAAGATAACCTGCCTAAATGACTACCGACCCGTAGCACTGACGTCTGTAGCCATGAAGTGCTTTGAAAGGCTGGTCATGGCTCACATCAACAGCATTATCCCAGAAACCCTAGACCCACTCCAATTTGCATACCGCCCCAACAGATCCACAGAAGATGCAATCTCTATTGCACTCCACACTGCCCTTTCCCACCTGGACAAGAGGAACACCTACGTGAGAATGCTATTCATTGACTACAGCTCAGCATTCAACACCATAGTGCCCTCTAAGCTCATCACTAAGCTAAGGATCCTGGGACTAAACACCTCCCTCTGCAACTGGATCCTGGACTTCCTGACGGGCCGCCCCCAGGTGGTAAGGGTAGGTAACAACACATCTGCCACACTGATCCTCAACACGGGGGCCCCTCAGGGGTGCGTGCTCAGTCCCCTCCTGTACTCTCTGTTCACCCATGACTGCATGGCCAGGCACGACTCCAACACCATCATTAAGTTTGCCGACGACACAACAGTGGTAGGCCAGATCACAGACAACGATGAGACAGCCTATAGGGAGGAGGTCAGAGACCTGGCCGTGTGGTGCCAGGACAACAACCTCTCCCTCAACGTGACCAAGACAAAGGAGATGATTGTGGACTACAGGAAAAAAAAGAGGACTGAGCACGCCCCCATTCTCATCGACGGGGCTGTAGTGGAACAGGTTGAGAGCTTCAAGTTCCTTGGTGTCCACATCACCAACGAACTATCATGGTCCAAACACACCAAGACAGTCGTGAAGAGGGCACGACAAAGCCTATTCCCCCTCAGGAGACTGAAAATATTTGGCATGGGTCCTCAGATCCTCAAAAAATGCTACAGCTGCACCATCGAGAGCATCCTGACTGGTTGCATCACCGCCTGGTATGGCAACTGCTTGGCCTCCGACCGCAAGGCACTACAGAGGGTAGTGCGTACGGCCCAGTACATCACTGGGGCCAAGCTTCCTGCCATCCAGGACCTCTATACCAGGCGGTGTCAGAGGAAGGCCCTCAAAATTGTCAAAGACTCCAGCCACCCTAGTCTTAGACTGTTCTCTCTGCTACCGCACGGCAAGCGGTACCGGAGTGCCAAGTCTAGGTCCAAAAGACTTCTCAACAGCTTCTACCCCCAAGCCATAAGACTCCTGAACAGCTAATCATGGCTACCCGGACTATTTGCACTGCCCCCCACCCCATCCTTTTTACGCTGCTGCTACTCTGTTAATTATTTATGCATAGTCACTTTAACTCTACCCACATGTACATATTACCTCAACTACCTCAACTAGCCGGTGCCCCCGCACATTGACTCTGCAACGGTACCCCCCTGTATATATAGCCTCCCTGCTGTCACTTTATTTTACTTCTGCTCTTTTTTTTCTCAACACTTTTTTTGTTGTTGTTTTATTTTTACTTTTTTTGTTAAAAATAAATGCACTGTTGGTTAAGGGCTGTAAGTAAGCATTTCACTGTAATGTCTGCACCTGTTGTATTCGGCGCATGTGACCAATACAATTTGATTTGATTTGATTTGAATAAAGGGTCTGAATACTTATGTAAATGTCATATTTTACCTGTTTTTGCTTTGTCATGATGGGGTATTGTGTATAGATTAATGAGGGGGGGGGGAAACAATTTAATGAATTGTAGAATAAGGCTGTAACGTAACAAAATGTGGAAGAAGTCAATGGGTCTGAATACTTTCCCAATGCACTGCATACCATTCTCTAGAACCTGACCTGTTCTAGTTCCAGAACCTTTGCTTTCTAACTCAGATATAGGCCAGTTTACTGCTGTCAGACTGTTCCATAGAGAGTGGTGAAAGCATAAAGCCAGTGGAAATATTTACTGAAATAAATGATGTATTTTAGGGAGAAACTCACTGGCCGGCCCAGAGCTTTCCTGAACACAGAATGGAAACTCTGACCAGAGTTGATCTGTTTTAGTGTTTTCCCTTCTTACTGATGACAAGTGCAGCTTTCAGCCCAGCCAGCAGAACCCCAAGGATGTGCTGGAGAAAGCACCAAAAAGGAAATGGAGATGCTTATCTTCAGCAATTTTACAATGTTATGATAGATCACTGTAACACAGAATAAGATTATGCTCTTGGATAATACAATATAGGAATATAATCTTTGAGATCCAGCAAATCATGTTTAGATCTAAACGTGACAATATTAAAAGCATGGAGAGGGTCATAAGGGAGAATGGAAACAAAGAGGTAGAGGAGAGTGAAGGAATGCAGAGTGAGAACCTGTTAATGCTGTAACGTTAAGTGGATTTTATATTCTCTCTTGCCATTAGCCTTATGATTCCTTTCATCTCCCCTCTCCCCTTCAGGTGTCATAGAGCAGAGTCTGCTGATCGAGCCGGAGAGTCTGGTCTCCCTCAACCTGCTGGTGGCGTCTGCAATCTCGGCCTTCACCATCGGGGCGGTGCTATCGGGCCTGGCCGTCTGCTGGATCATGGCCCACAAGCCCAGCAACCGTCGCCACGCTAACAACACCAGCCAGTCCAGCATCCAGCGCCGGGAGAGGGGGATGCTGACGTCAGGAGGAGAGATGGGGGGATCGGTCCTCAGTGTGACCCGTCAGGGAGGAGGGGATAGACCTTGTTCTCAGGGCGGGGAGACCCTGTTTGTGATGCCCAACGGCTGGGTGAAGTCAGGGGAGCTAGACCCAGGGTTCTTGCCTACTCCAGAGCACACGCCCCAGCAGAAGAGACGTGGGCTCAGGCTGTCCGATTCTGGATCAGGGGGGTGGGATAACAGCCAGACCTACCTGGGAGGGAGCACCATGGGCCTGGCATCCCCCTGCCCTCTCCCTTGCCCCCCACACCCCTCCACTGCTGTCTACCTAACCACCAGACTCTTCCAGGGGGGAGGAGGTGGGAGGCATGGGGGTGAGGAGCGAGGAAGAGGAGGGGAGACACCTCGCCAGCACTACGTGTGCCTCAGCAAGCCCTGGGCGGAGAAGGGGAGGAGTGGGACCCCAAAGTCGGCACTTCGCAAGTCGGCAGGGGAGTATGTGTACCCCATGACCCCCCAGGACTCCCCGAATAGGAGGAGGGTGGTGTCAGCCCCCAGCGCCCACATGGAGTTTGGAGAGCCCCTGCCTCTCCGCTGGCCTCCCCAGGAAGGCTACATCCTCAGCAGCCAGGGCATGGTCCCCCTACCTCCATCCTCCATGCCGACCCCCAATGGCCAGCAGTATGTGGCTCAGCACCACACCCCCGGGCCGGGCAGGGCTCAGCTGAGAGGGGAACTGGGGAGAGGAGAGCTGGGGGAACTGGTGGATCTCAGCCAGCTGCTGAGTAAGAAGAGTTCCAATGAGAGGGCTCACAGCGGGCAGTGAGAAACAGAATGAAAAGCAGAGAAGGACCCCAGTCACTGCTTAAGACCATTTCAGTCTCTTTCTACATCTCTCTCCTTCTCTCTGTTCTACCTTTTATCTCCCTCCCTATCTCTTTCTCTCTCTTTCTTTCTGTCTCTGTCCCTCATTGTCATTCAGTCCTCCTGATATCTCTGTATCTCACTGTTGGACTCCTGAGGCTGTTCTTTCTGTGACTGGTTTCTACTGCTGTCACTCAGATCCTGCTTGGCTGTGATTGGCCAGAGAAATTGAGGTTGTTGCTGTGTCTGCATTGCAGAGCTGCCTCTCCCCTCAGGCTGCTAAGAGTGGTGAGAAAGAGGGAAAGAGAGAGGGGAAGGAAGAGTTTGCTTACAAAAAAAACATTCTGAGACAGAACCATAAGCAGGAAGCAACATGCAAAGAGACCCAGAGACAGACACTTGCTGACAGCCTCCCCTGTGCGTCAAACAGGGAAACAAGAACTAACCAAACAAAATGGCCACTGTCATGTGTCAGAAGACAAGACCTAGGAGACATCATTCCTACACAATGCACTCTGTCCACCTTCCAGTGCAGACTGAGTGGCACTCTCTGACAAAAAGACAATGGAGGACACTGAAACATGAATTATAAAGATATTACTTTTAAGCATCTTACTGGAGGTGAATGAAACAGACACTGTTCAGCCTCAGTGTGCAGAAAAACACTGAGGTCATTCTGACTATGACTCTGACTCTGAACGTGACGAGAATACCTGATGAAGAGTGTCGAAAGGAAGCGGCAATGAAGATTTAATAGCTCGCCCTCCAGCAGCCTCCTGACACAAACACACACGCACACACACACAGAGATTTACAGCTCCGTTTTAGTAAACCTACCGTGCAGGGGACCTGTCCATGGTAGCATGGTCAGGGGGCCATAGAGTCCCAGTGTATGTGAGGCGAGAGGGGCCGTACTGTACTGCTCCTAACCTGTCTAACTAGGACCTTGGGACTATAACCCACTCTTACTGAACTCCTGGAAAGGAGGAGAGTTGGAGTGGAATGTCAGCACTATTTCTGCCAGCCAGACGTTCTCTCTAATGACGCCATTTCACCCATCCACTCCTTCACTTCGTCACTCCACCCCTTCCACTCCATGTACTTTTTAATGGCCAATAATTCTAGAGCCGATGCGACGTGTGGAGAGAAGGATAGAGGATTAGGTTGGGCAGTGTGTGTGTGTGTGTGCGTCCTGTGTCTGTATGCGCAGATGCACTGACTATGCGTGTGTGTGACAGTCACTGTTGTTGTGATTTAAACAACAGTCCTGACGCTTACTCATCAATGTTAATGGTCATTTTCATAGAGCTCAAATGGCACCATATATTCTACCCATCAAAGTGTCTAATAAAAGACTTGCCATTACGTTAAGTGGACATGGAGAGTGGGATAGATAGAAAGACGGAGAGATAAGAAGAAAGACAGGAGGATAGAGAGACAAACAGAAAGGCAGAGTGAGAAAGAGAGAGACAATATGGAGACAAGAAAGAAGATATGATATGCCATTCTCAAGTCATCAGAGCCACAGCTCCAGTCATATTCAGAAAGAAAATTAGTTCCGTTCTGTTGTGAACCTGAGCAGCAATGACCTGTATATAAAGACACTTGTGACTCAACCCCAGAAGTCTGTGTTACCATTGGAGGAGCACAATGATGACATCACAGCACTCAGACAAATAGGTCATGTTTCAAATCACACCCTATTGTCCATATAGTGGTCAAATGTATTCCACTGAATGGGAAATATAGTGTTATTCGAGATGCAGCCACAGTTACAAACCCTCTGTGTCAATACAATATGTGCCAATATTCTGAACTGTACTTTTGGATGACATATCATGTGACCACTGAAACAAAAAGGAAACGTTTTCAAGTGCCATAAAAACCATGTCAATTCATTTTATACCTTATATATTTGATACTGTGATGTTGTATGATTTGTTCAAATGTGTATAGTGTTACTTCCTGTGTGCAATGATGAGGAACATCACAATGTCGCCTTCAGATAGCTTACTGAATGTTTGTTTTCTTTCATAACTCTTTTGCCTTTGCTGCTCTCATGCATTTTAGGCATTTCCATTTCAAATGCTAGTAACACTGAAAATCTGTTTATAAACCACTTATAAACATTAGTACAGAATTTGGTTCAGTTGTTACTGAAATGCGCTAGCATTGTATTGATTGTTTTCCCCCAAACCAACAAACAGCCATACTGAGGAACCTTCAAGTCAAAGGCTACTTCCTGAATGAATATATATACTCATTTGTTCATAAAACTGTGCAGTAATAATACATAATGCAAAAGCACAATAACTTATTTTTCTTATTTGAAAAGGAGTTGTACTGTATCTAATGCATATTCTTGTAAATCATTGATTTGAATGTATCTTATCTATTTGGTTTTAAAGATTCTTGTTTTCATACTTGACATAGGCCTTTCTCTTTGACGTGTGAGTTTTGGTTGACTATGCTGTGAATGAGCTGTAAGTACACTAAGTACAGTATTTACCTTTGACTAAATGTTGAGGCTAGCTGTTTTCTTTCTAAAGAGTAGAATCGCAGGCTTGTCCTGCTGAGCTGAATTAAAAAGGTATCCAATTTACTTATGACTTACGGCTGTGCACATACACACACACACACACATATACACCCACAAACACACGCATGCACGCACACATACCAGGGTTGGGCTCAATTCAAATTGAAGGCACTCAATTCAGGAAGTAAACTTACAAATTACAATTCAATAATCGAAAAAAAATGTATTTATTTTCATTGACTTCTCAATAAACTGAAAAGTAGAAGCTATTTATTTTCAACGTTTTTAAATTTCTGAATGTTAAAGATGTCCTCCAGTGATTTTTTTACTTTTACTGTTGAAAAGCGATATCCCAAGTATAAATACTTTACTGTACACACACTGAAGGGTAAAAAAAATACTGCAAACTTCAAGGAGTAGGGCATTCAAAGAGTTGGTCTGATGGGAATCTGTGATGTCATCGGCCTCCCCTCTTGCTTGAGGAACAATAGAGGAGCAATAGAGAACAAAACAGGAAAGGCCCACCCGTCCCCACTTGTGCTATGTCATGACATACCTGGACCACCTATTGAGATGTGACTTTTGTTAAGTCAATCCGGTGTTAACTGAGGTGAAAAGGAGACTGGAGTGCCACCTTAAATTCAAATCACTTCCTGAATTGACTGCCTTCAACACAAATTAAGCCCAACCCTGACACACACACTAAACACTTCATGTGAGAGTATAAAGCAGTCAGTCAATATGGAGACCCCTGTCAATATATTATTTTTCATTGTAATAAACCATTAAGATCTATTCATCTCTGTTATATCTTTACAGATAGTTAACTTTAATCTTGACATACAGTAGAGGGCACTTTCAAGCAACCATTTATATCACCCCTAGATGGCGCTCGAAACTAGTCTTTGCAGGAGAGGAAGCCATCTGTGAAAATAATTCTGCATCTCAGATGTCTATGCCGGCTTCCTCTTGGCTCTTTAACTTCGGATGCACTGATTTGAAAGACCTGGATTGGTGAAAGCAAATTCACAGTAGGAATCTACCTAATTGTTTTCATCTATCGTGTTTTCAAATCATTGCGAATGAAGGAAAGGAGAAGAGGAAGCCAAATTATTGAATTGAGATGCACGTTAATAATATGCCTGTATACAAGGGATGATCAACTCGTGTCCTTGAGGGCCGCAATATGTATAGGCTTTTGCTCCAGCCCTGCACTTAAACTCAAATCATCACCTTATTATGGTTGTGGGCTCTAGACCGATATTAGTATAATCACAACAAGATCTCACAGTCTCACTTCAATATTCAATGTTTGTTCTTAAAGGCCCTGTGCAGTCAAAAACATAATTTTCCTGTGTTTTATATATATTTCCACACTATAAGGTTTAAATAATACTGTGAAATTGTGAGAGAAAAAAAGGATTATGCCCTTTTAGTGAAAGAGCTGTTTGAAAAGACCACCTGAAATTTCAGCCTGTTTTGGTGGGATGGAGGTTTGGCCTGCCTGGTGACATCACCAGGTGGTAAATTAGTTAATAGACCAATAGGAAAGAGAGTTCCAAACCTCTCTCCCAATAACAGCTGATGTTCAGTTTTCCCCTCCCGAACTCAGACCACTCCCAGACAGTCCTAGCAAAATTCTTGCTTGAGAAATTGCTCTTTGCTAAGAAGCTATTTTTGTTTATTTTTAAACATTTTAATTGAAAACAACCACAGTAAGGTACTTCATTGTTACCCAGAAATATTGAGAAAAAATGGCTGCATTGGACCTTTAACTAAATCATGGTTTAGTGTTTCTGTTTCAAAATTAACTTCAAGTCCTATGGGGTCATTTTGACCTCAGCCAAAAACACCTAATTCCGCCTATAGTAACGTGATAGATAGGACCTTTATTTTAATCTAGGTTTCTCTGGAGACATAATAACAAGTTATCATACCACCAGAGGGTGGAGGGGGACCTGCATCAGTGATTTTAACCAGATAGACTGATCACCTACAGAGATATATAGCTCCCCATGTACTCAACTAAGATTGTACTTTTCTATACCACGTATCATATGACTGTGTACAAAACCAAAATAACCTTATTTTTGTGCATATAGAAATCTGCCAATGGTATACAAAGTCTGTCACTAGTATAAATACTTGATAGAACTGCAATTCAGAACTCTGATACGCTCTGAATCTACACAGAGATCTGTATTTGTGTGTAGTTATTCTAGGGCAAACCTACAAAAAAATATTTATTTGAATCCAGGTTTCTCTGGAGACATAATATTAAGTTATACATATCCTCAGAGGGTGGAGGGGGACCTGTATCAGTGATTTTGACCAAATCACCTGCAGCAATGGAGCGCCTTGTGTACTCGCCTATGGTTATAACTAGGTAAATAAAAATTACCTAACATACTGTATATGCTTAGTTGCATTCAAAACAGCTTATAAAAGTATGTCAGTGGTATGAATACTTGGTAGAACTGTAATACAGAAACCAGTTACACTCTGAATGTACACATAGTGCTGTATTGGTGTGTGTTCTCAGAAAAATAAATATTATACGGGAAATGTTACATAAATACCAGAATTCCTGTAATATCCTCCAATATTCTATATGTGCAATTTGTTATGGTATTTGGGATGCTATAACATTTGTTGTGAAGTAACATTGAGGATTTTAGCATGCTTTTTGAAGCATCCTGCCATAGGCCCTCACACTCCCATTGTTTCACCAGAAGCGATGCTAATGCAAGTCCAATGAACAAGGGCAACCATATCTACTCGCTGCTAGCATGATCGTGCAATCGACAAAACACAAAGGCCACAATAATTTCTACAAAACATGACTCCATACATTGTGGATCAGACAGCAGGCTCAACACCCCAAATAGTGTCTAGCGGTGAAATTTCCCTTTAAGGGAAACATTTATATTTTTGTTTGATAGAATATGCAAATTAATATAATTTACTAAAATAGTATTTTGGTTTTATTTCAGATAACGTTATTTACATGTCTAATGATGTTTTGAAACAAATGTAGTTTATATTTTATAATAGGTAATAGGTGCTCACGTTGCACCTAGTGGACGGTATTGAAGGCATCTCCCGACATCCTGGGGACTTGGACAAATGTTGAATGCTGAAGTCTATCTGATATGATCTTGGTGTTAATCAAGTCCCTACACATACTGCACAGCCTTCAAAAGTATTAGTTGCCCACCCCTGTTCTATGGCTTGGCTTGATATCGAGTTCAGATTGTAGCTTTGATGACATAACAGATTGTATTTACCTCCTACCGAGCAGACTGAAGTCAGACACTTGCTGTGGTAGAACATCACACAGATCTAAAAGTTCAACTTAAGGTCATGTCAGTATGAATAAAGTTGTCATCATTATATCATTCACATTTACAACCACACATGGACAGACGGACAGACAGACACACACACACATACACAGTCTTGTATAACTAACCTTGTGGTGATACTTAATTCAGTCCCAATTTAAAATCCTATTTTCCCTAACCCCTAAACCTAACCCGTACCCTAACCCTAACCTTAACCCAAAAACCTAACCTTAACCTTAACCCCAGCTCCTAACCCTAACCCTAAAACTAACCCTAGCTCCTAAACCGAATTCTAACCCTAACACTAATTCTAACCTTAACCCTAAACCACCTAGAAATAGCATTTGACCTTGTGAGGACTAACAAAATGTCCCCAGTTAGTCACATTTTTGTTTGTTTACTATTCTTGTGGGGACTTCTGGTCCTCACAAGTATAGTAAACACGTCCACACCACTCTCTCTCTCACACATACACACAAACACACCCATACATACATGCACTAGCACACACGCACACACACCCACCCATACACAAACTTTATTTAAAATATTATTTTAATAAAAGAGATGTTGTCAAAAACCTGATGACGTTATTCTGGCGGTGTAATACATGGAGGGAGGGAGGGGTATGATGACTAATTATCGGGGTAGGTGTGTGTGTTCACAGTTTGAATGATGGTTAATGCAATCTCTGGGCCCATGTCAACTTCTGCTGATCTGCTGGCTTCAGAATAAAACTGTTTCAACAGAAAGTAATAACTAATGGAATCCAAGAAGCAGTTTGTGGTAGCGATCCATTCACAAACCAGCCAAAAACCATCCACTAATTCTAATGTTTCCCAGCGGTTTGTTTTGGCCAGGTACTTCAGCAGAAACCCAAGATGGATGGGTGTGTAGCAAACCACAAAGACGATCAGGTTGGCTGTTATAATGCCAACAATGTTCTTCTTCTCCACAGTGGTTTCTTCCTGATCCTTCTCCTTCAGCAGAACCATTATGGTCTGTGTGGAACAGAACACTATAATCAAGAGCGGGAGAAGGTACCCCAGCACTTCTAGAACCACAAGGAACCCAACAGGCAATGGGAAGTCTTTACATCTCTCATAGCATGTAAATAGTTGGTTGGGATAGTTGGCATCACTGAACACACCACATATTGTTACTACCGTAACCCATATGGCCCCACACACCGCCACAGCCACCTTCTTTGATCGCCACGCTCTGGTCTGGAACGGGAACTTGACCGCCAGGTAGCGGTGGACGCTGATGGCGGTGACGGTGAGGATACTGGCGTACATGTTGATGTAATGTGTTGAGATGAGAAACGTGCAGAAGTGCGTTATGGCCAAACACTGGAAGGCATCGTAGATGCGGAAGGGGAGGAAGAGGATTAGGGCACAGTCGGCGGCGGCGAGGTTCAGCATGTAGATGTGTGTATCCGTCCACGTGGGCCGTTTGAAGAAGAAGACACGTAGAGACACCATGTTGAGTAGCAGGCCCACCAGAAACACAGAAAGGTAGCTCACACCTTGGAGGATCTCTATGAGGAAGGTGTTGTTCTTGTTACACATAGCTACCTAAAGTGAGATTATTAAAAAAACATAGTCATTTACTGTTCTCTTTCTCTGAGTGTAGAAAGGTTGTTTGCAGAGTTCACGACCTGCTACACTTGTGAGAAACAAGGCAAACCACACCCCCAAGACAACTCTCGTTTGCCTTCATTCATGGCTGCTAGCATTTCATAATGAGCATTGATGAAAAACGAAGCCAAATCAGGAAGTGTAGTCGCCCTTTAATCTGCTTTAATGTGAAATAAGTGGAGGACAAACCTGCACCTTAACCCCTTTTCTTTCACCTCTGGTCTCTTTTTAGATGAGTGCAGATGATGGAGAAAAGGCCAGCAGAGAATCCACTTTAGACTATTGAGATGTACTCATAGTAGTAGACTCTTGTCTAATATGAGTATTTGTGTGCACCAGGTCTACAGGAACAATGTGGTTCCTCAGTGCATAACATACTTTCTTTAGCCAAACAGTCATATGAAAAGAATCAGAATCATACCTGTTATTTCCCCCCCTCTCCTTTCACTTTCACTCTCAGAGATTAATGCTATATTACTCCTTCCAAAGAAAATGGCTTTAGAATAAGTTGCTTTTTATTTATTTTTGTCACTTATCTGGGTAAAATTGAAAGTCAGGCATCTACAGTTATAAGGAAATGGGTGTTCTGTATGGAAATGATTCCTAATGGTGTGGGTTTCCCACTAGCTGACTAATATCTCTGCAAAACCACAAAGAGAGGTTCCCTTTTTTAGAAAATCACCATAGCACAGTATTGTACGGTGAAATACATCTTTGATAAATGGCAAATATTGTCAGTAGATTGGATTATCACAATATACTGTTGTTTAAGTGAAAATTTGACATTTACAGTGCCTTCAGAAAGTATTCATACCCTTTCACTTATTCCACATTTTGTTGTGTTAGTCTGAATTCAAAATTGATTAAATATTAAAACAAAAATCTCACCCATCTACACACAATACCCCAATTTTAGCAAATGTATTGAAAATGAAATACAGAAATGTCTGATTTACATGAGTATTCACACCCCTGAGTCAATACTTTGTGGAAGCACCTTTGGCAGCGACTACAGCTGTGAGTCTTTCTAGGTAAGTCTCTAAGAGCTTTCCACACCTGAATTGTGCAGCATTTGCCCATTATTCTTTTCAAAAGTCTTCAAGTTCTGTCAAATTGGTTGTTGATCATTGCTAGACAACCATTTTCAGGTCTTGCCATAGATTTGGAAGTAGATTTAAGTTAAAGCTGTAACTCGGCCACACAGGAACATTCACTGTCTACATGCCTGTATCTTTGTAGTGACTGGGTGTATTGATACTCCATCCAAAGTGTAATTAATAACTTCACCATATCAAAGAGATATTCAATGTATGTTTATTTTTTATCTACAAATAGGTGCCCTTCTTTGCGAGGCATTGGAAAACCTCCCTGGTCTTTGTGGTTGAATCTGTGTTTGAAATTCACTACTCGACTGAGGGACCTTACAGATATGTGTATGTGGGGTACAGAGATGAGGTAGTCATTCAAAAAGCATGTTATACACTATTATTAGAGTCCATGTAACTTATTATGTGACTTGTTAAGCACATTTCTACTCCTGAACTTATTTAGGCTTGTCATAACAAAGGGGTTGAATGAATACTTATTGACTCAAGTCATTTCAGCTTTTCATGTTATATTAATTTGCCCCCCCAGTTTTTTTTTTTTTTTTACATCATTCCATTTTGACATTATGGGGTATTGTGTGTAGGCCAGTGACCCAAGAAATCTAAATGTAATCCTTTTTAAATTCAGGCTGTAACACAATGAAATTTGGAAAAAGTCAAGGGGAATGACTACTTTCTGAAGACACTGTATCAGAAATACTCCATAAATAACCACATGTGTAGCCTACATCATTTAATCTTTTTAAGACCAAATATGACTCACCTTTCAATTGAACTTTTCTTCTGTCGGAACTTTAGAATGCCTGCTTTAGGCTCTGAAACTCAGTTCTATGTTACAATTTTACAGACTTCTGTAAAGTATTGTCTATCTTCCAAGCTTCTATCTAACCCTTGATAGAGGAAGTATATGTCAGTCATATAAAAAGATTAAGTGGAGTGATTCAAACCTCAATTTGCATGTTTTGCAACGCACCATCTCTCCGTGGTTAGGGAGATAGCAGTGTTCATATGTCAACAGGGCCGTGGGAGAGAGAAGTATAGTTTGGCCAGGGTGTACAGTATGGACCTGTGTCACGTACAATAAACCACATGTTAGCAGTGTACTGGCTGCTCTTTGTGTTCAAACAGAATGATGACGGTAGAAACAAATGCACTGAGGGTTGGAGGGCGTTGTTTCACCAGAGTATGTTCAGACGAGAGAGATTGACTTTACTGAACTCCTTCCTCTGAAACTGAAATGTTGCATAAATTTTTTTTTATTTTACCAGGCAAGTCAGTTAAGAACAAATTCTTATTTATAATGACGGCCTACACCGGCCAAACCCGGATGACACTGGGCCAATTGTGCACCGCCCTATGGGAATCCCAATCACGGCCGGTTGTGATACAGCCTGGAATCGAACCAGGGGGTCTGTAGTGACGCCTCAAGCACTGAGATGCAGTGCCTTAGACCGCTGCGTCACTCAGGAGCCCAAATAATCACTCAACTGTGACAGTTTTTTGGGTGGTTTACATGTAACTGTATAGGTCATTAGGCACTGTAGCCAAAATTTGTGTGATTTTGAAAGACGTAAAATAAGGCAAAACTGTATTTTCATCTGGACCCTCTCATCTCTCTTCAAATTTAGTCTTACACAATATCTCATAAAGGGACTATTTCCGTCAGGAGTGTTGAAGGGGAAAAACGGGTCAGCGGGGAGACAGTAGTAGAGGTCGGAGGTCACGACTGGATCACAAGGGGGCTGATTGGACAAGAAGAAATTGATTGTTCTTCTTCTTTCCAGCTCCAATCATCCCCAACAGCAATGTTGTTGATTTAAATGGGTCAGTGTTTCATTTGCTGTTTTAACAATTGGAGTGAAAATTGGACCAATAAATTACCTTGAAGGAAATAGGTCACGCTTTCAAATCTTCTGGCACTTCTGGCAAATCTTCTGGCACTTCTGATTGGAAACAAGTCTCCCTATCGCTCCTCTCTTTCTCCTATTTTTCATTTTCTTTCTTTCCCTCTTGGTCTCCCCCTCCCTCTTCCCCTTCTCTTTCTCTCCCTCTATCCCCCCTTATTTAGGTGTGGCGAGGACTTTGTCTGTCTCTGTCTTCCTCTCTCTTCATCCGTTGTTACTAAACAGGCACCATTAGTTTTCCACTGAAGCTTGTTCAGCCAAACAGCACCCATCAACAACAGACTGATATTATGAATCCAAACCACCACTCGCCATGGCTGACTCACTCCTCCATCACTCCATTCTCCATCCTTTTCAGTGTGATTTATTTCACCATTTAATTTCACCATCATTTCAGCTCTTATAGTTTCTGTTCCTCCCCTCGTGTACCTGGGACAGGACGGCCCCTAGTCCCTTGTCGCAGGCATTCGTCTGCACCAGCATCTGTACCTGGAAATCGGGTGTCACGAGAATCGGATGGGAGCACAGGGCTTCCTTCAGGCGCCTGAACGCCGCTTCGGCCTCATCCGACCACTTCACTGTTTTTGGGAGGCGGGCCCTGGTCAGATCGGTAAGGGGGGAAGCTATAGCCACAAAGTTTGGGATAAACCGGCTATAGTATCCCGCCAGCCCCAGGAAGGACTTGACCTGTGTCTTGGTGCAAGGAATGGGCCAGTCACAAACCGCCTGGACCTTCCTCTCCTGGAGCTTGACGTTCCCCCCTTCCGATCAAATACCCCAGGTACTCCATCTCCTCGAACCCCAGCTTGCATTTCTTGGGATTCGCGGTCAACACGGCTTGCCTGAGTGCGTCCAGTTCCGCCTGGAGGCGCGTCAGGTGCTCTTCCCAACCTTGGCTGTGGATGATGTCATCCAAATATGCCGCTGCGTACTGTTGGTGGGGTCGGAGGACACGGCCCATCAGGTGCTGGAACGTGGGCGGGGCTCCATGGAGACCAAACGGGAGGACTCGGTATTGGTATAAACTGTCCGGTGTCGAGAAAGCCGCCTTCTCCCGAGAGGACGTTTTCAAGGGTACCTGCCAATATCCCTTGGTCAGGTCCAGGGTGCTGATGTACCGGGCCTTTCCCAACCGGTCGACGAGCTCATCCATGGGGTAGGCGTCGAACAAACTGATGTCGTTCCGATCGACGAGCTCCCGGAGAACTTGCTTCTGGGCTGGTCCGAGGTCCTCATTGCTTGTCGACGTCCCGGGTTTTGACCATAACATGGCCAAAGCTGTCCTCACATGCCACCTCTTCAATAGGTTCAGCAGGGCCTCGGTATTCTGGTGCATCTTCCCGGCTCCCAAGAGGTCCTCCAAGGTCTGGGGCGCTCATAGGCTTGCCACCCTTTTCATGTCGTGTGGTAGCGCCCGTAAGAAGTGATCCATGACCACTTTGTCGATAACGGGGAGAGTGGCTACGTCAGTTAGGAGCCATGCCCTGGTGATGCACAGTAGGTCGCTCATCTGGGCTCGGGGGGAAGCTTTGGCCACGAACCTCCAGTCGGGGACCAGTTGGCCTGACGGGCCAGGCTGTACCCGTAGCGGCTGAGTACCTCCCTCTTGAGACAGTCGTAGTTAGCCTCCTGTTCGGTGTTGAGGTCATAATACGCCTTTTGGGTGTCTCCAGACAGGAAGGGGGCCAACAGACTCGCCCACTTCGCTTTGGGCCATCCTTCCCGGAGTGCTGTCCCTTCGAATGTGCAGAGGTAGGTCTCGATGTCGTCATCCTCCGTTAGCTTGATTAAAAACTGATTGGGATGCGATTCGGTCTGTGTTTCTCCTCGCAGCTTTCTGACTTCCTCCAGCAGGCGGACATTCTGTAGACGCTGTTCTTCCAGCATTCGTTCCTGAATGTCCTGTTGCACTTGTTGGTCCCGAACGAACTGAGCTATCAACTCGTCAATGCTGATACTGCAAAAACGTCAAACCTGGTCTGACCACATTGTCAGACTTGCCCGCATTCTCCATCACGTGGCAGACCAGGGGGTTTGATCAAGATGTTTACACAGATCAGACACGGAGACAAGTGTGATACCTCAGTTAAGGGTGTTATTTACAACAATAAAGAAAAAAAAAAAAAAACTGGTCTCCTCCAGGAGACCGTCTTCTGGGCTAATCAAGGGTTTGGGGAATGCTGTCTCCTCTGGGGTAGAACACCGAGCCCCTTGGGTCTATCAGATCGTGAGGACATCTGTCTGGTAGCAACCTCTCACTACCTCCAAGCCTCCCGTGTGCTGCCCTCCTGGCAGCTTTATGGGCCCGTATGGCTAGTGAGCAATCAGACCCTTGATTACTCACCAGCTTCAATCAGCTCCAATTAGTCCTGGCCGGAGGACCCGTCGAGACCTGGCACGTCCAGCAGAGGGAGCCACCGCCGCGTGATGTAGACTCCGTCTGTCACCAGGCCTCGACGAGTCTCCCCCTGGTGGCTTGTCCACAGTACGCCACAATGGACAGGGGGGACCTGATCCTAGATCAGCACTCCTACACTTGAATACAGGCCTTAAACTCCTCTCCCTTGTCAATCTGGACCTCATGCTGCTCATTTTAATGAAGATACAATTAGAACCAGGAGAACACAACAACAACAACACACTAGAGAATCAGAGCTGGTTAAATTATGCAATAGTGTACCCTCCAGGTATGTCAGCACAGTACAGTCCAGTCTCTGTCAACAAGTCTATACCTTTATGGCACAGGTCAGTTTCCACGATTCAAGCAGGGTTGGCAGCAAAATGACAGGGAAGTACTTTTCAGTACCTACATGACCCTCCGCTTACTTTGAAGTATTATTAACACATTTTAGAACAAATGTCTCTCTCTCTTTCTCTCTCTTGTTTGTGTGCATGTCTCCTCTCCACATGTGTACATACAAACCTAAGGACATGTAGGTAGGTAATTGTCCCTGTGTAAACCCTATTATAAAGCATTTAGAGGCCATTTGGATTAACACTAATGATAAACACATGGACATGGGCCTCTAAATGCTGTAGATAGGTGGACTTTAACCCTACATTTAGGTCACCTTCACATCTTTGTTCCTGGAAACATTACCTCAGGCCAAACCCCTGACTGTGACTCAAAGCCAACTTAATTAGGCTTTCTACTATTCTGTTTACTTTTTACTGTGTACGTGTCTGTGCCGTGCGTGCGTGTGTGCTCTCCATGTTTGCATGTACAGTATGTACCTGTATGTGTGTAAATGGAATATACTTTGATGAGAGCTCAAGGGAATTGAGGTTTAGGTGCTGTCAATGTTTCATAATGTAAACTGGTAGCTTTTACTAAACCTAACACTGTCTGGCTTTAGGGAGTGTGACTGACTGGATAACCTTGAACCCTGTTGCACACACACACTCTCTCCCACTGGGCACAGACATCAATTCAACGTCTAGTTTTGATTTACATTTGGTTGAGTTGTCAACCAACCTGAATTCAATGAGAAATCAACCAAAAATGTCACCATGTCAATCAGTTTTCCACGTTGATTCAACGTCATCACATTGAATGTATTTGTTGAAATGACATGGAAACAAAGTTGATTCAACCAGTTTTTGCCCAGTGGTCTTTGTGTCACATCAGGTCAGGAGGTGAGTTACCATGGAAGGACGTGAGTTTCCCGTCGTGGAGAGCTATACTACTGTGTGTTACCACATTGTCAGTAATCCTAGTGATGCACATCTCAACACATTCATGGACAGTGAAAGTGTGGATAAAGCAAAATCAATGGTTTATATTTAACTCTGAAAGTGTAAAATGTAAACTATTTTCAGTGAACATGTGGGTCCCACACAAGATTTAACTCTGATGCAGTGTTCCCCATTTTACTCTTAAAGTGTTCAAAGGAACTCATGTGTGGTGTTTGCATATCTCTACTGTAGAGTAATGTTCAACACCTACAGTGTAAAACATAGGGAAAGGGAAAGGGGATACCTAGTCAGTTGCACAACTGAATGCATTCAACCGAAATGTTTCTTCCACATTTAACCCAACCCCTCTGAATCAGAACACTTGATTTAGAATAAACTGGACTCACTTTGCTTGGTGTTGACGCTGTTACACCCTTTTCAGTGTAAGAAATGAACACCTGTAGTGTTACCCATCCAGGACATCTACTCGAAACGGTGCCTGAGGAAGCCCCGCAGCATCATCAAGGACCCCACACACCCCAGCCACAATCTGTTCACTCCCTTACCGTCAGGCAGACGGTATTGAGCATGAGGTCTGATACCAACAGGCTCAGAGACAGTTTCTATCTACAAGCCATCAGACTGATGAACACTTGAACTGGACTGACCACCTGCTCTGATTTTCTGCACCTTAGCACACATGCATTCACTCACGCACCCACACAGACATGCACACGCACACACACACACACACACACACACACACACATCACAACTGCTGCTACCAGACTCTTATGATTGCTAAATACTGCACAATTTAAACACTTTCCCCCAATCCCCCCTTCCCCAAAACACGTGTAAATATTGGACTATAAATTGTGACTTCCTGTATTATACTTATGCTAAAATGTTTATTCTATTCTCCTGAGCCATTTACTTTATGTTCATATTCTTATCTTTTATTATTTATTATTGTTGTTGCATTGTCGAGAAGGAACCTCCAAGTAAGCATTTCGTTGGACAGTGTATACCATGTGTATCCTGTACATACGACTAATAAAACTTGAAACTTGAAACAGTGAATAATATTTTGGGTGTTGTTTTAACACTGTATGGTGTAAAGCTTAATTTGCATATTTCCCAGGGAGCCTTTTCTTTTTAGTAAATTGTAGAGTTAACACTTATGACTGTATTTGTTAGTGACAGAGACATGGTTGTTGAATTATTTCCTTTTAAAGGCCTGTGGCTTTCACCAAGTGAGTTCCTAGGTGAACGTTATCATTAAAATGTTGTCACTGACGTGATCTTCCTGTCCGGTCTTGCGCTCCCTCGGGCTCGTGCGATGGAGGAGCTCTTCGTGGACTGTACTCAGCCTTCTTCGTGGACTGTACTCAGCCTTGTCTCAGGGTAGTAAGTTGGTGGTCTGTTGATATGCCTCTAGTGGTTTGGGGGCTGTGCTTTGGCAAAGTGGGTGAGGGGTGTATATCCTGCCTGGTTAGCCCTGTCCGGGGGTATCGTCGGACAGGGCCACTAGAGGGAACGTTTGAACAACTTGAAAAATGATCTGGCCGGCACAGCCAGAAGAGGACTGGCCACCCCTCAGAGCCTGGTTCCTCTCTAGGTTTCATCCTAGGTTCCTGCCTTTCTAGATCGTTTTTCCTAGCCACTGTGCTTGGGGTTTTAGGATGGGTTTCTGTATAAGCCCTTTGTGACATCTGCTGATGTAAAAAGGGCTTTATAAATACATTTGATTTGATTTGATGATTTGATCAATACATTACATATATCATAAGGCCTTACTTGTTGGCCTAGTTTTATCCTAACACAGTGGTGCTAGGAAACTGCTGGTTTACAGGCCACATCAGGCCTGCAAGTCACATTATGATGGTTTACAAAGTTATGTGTAATCCTATTGGAATCCAGCCAGAGTTAGGATATCCAACAGTTGGAATTTGTATTCACCTGCAACCTGATTTCAGAATGACTGTCAGGGTTAAGAAACTTTGGGGAAAAAACACTACCTAAAGAAACACTACCTAAACCATTTAAACCGAACAAACATTTCAGTAACAGGTGCAATAAATCTAACTAACTGATTGGATTAGTTTAGAAAAATATATGTTATCTATCTTTGTGTAGCATAAAATGTATCAATCAATCAATGTACATGCAAAAACACAGATGTTAAAAACAATCAAAAAAAATCTACCTGCAGTAGAGCATGCTGAGAAATATGATAATGATGGGTGTGGTTTTGATGGGACTGTTTTACTCTCCACAGTGTAAAACATTACTCTGGTTATTAACACCAACACTGGGGGATATTTTACACCACAAGTGTTAATTTCACTCTTACAGAGTGAATTTAACTCCTGAATTAACACTAGAAATGTTACACAGTGACACGAATTCAGCCGAGGCTGCCCCTCCTCCTTGCTCGGGCAGGCTTCAGCGTTCGTCGTCACCGGAGTACTAGCTGCCACCGATCTATGTTTCTGTGTTCCACTTGTTTTGTCTTGATTGCACACACCTGATTCCCATCACGTTAATTTGTGTCCCTATTTTACCCTCTGGTTTCGTCATGGTGTTGTGCGTGATTGTTCGTTGTTTTGCTGTCTTCCCTGTGAGCTGGTATTTTTCTTCCCTGTGAGCTGGTATTTTTCTTCCCTGTGAGCTGGTATTTTTCTTCCCTGTGAGCTGGTATTTTTCTTCCCTGTGAGCTGGTATTTTTCTTCCCTGCGTGGAAGATATGCTCTGTTACTTTTGTTTAGTAAAGTACGTTGTTTACTAAGTTCTGTGTCCTGCGCCTGACTCCGTCCTACCGCCACACACTGACGCATGACACACGGAAATATCTACACTGGCCAATTTGCTGTGTAGGGAGAGTGGGGTGGGAACAGTGAATGAGAGATGGAGAGAAGGACAGATTTAGGGAGGGAGAGAGTGACGCATTTAGGAAGTGAGGGAAGAGTGGATTTAGGGAGAAAGGGATGAGAGGAGTGGAGTAGAGGATATACATTATGGGATTATGGTTTGCCTTGGCTAGTACAGTACAGTGGAGATTAGGATTATCACAGGGAATGTTACTGCAGGATTAAGAGTCTAATGACATAACAACAATCGCAACAGGCATTAGCACACTGTATGGTCAAACAGTAGCAGATCGCAGTTTGCTATTACCTAATCGCTAAACCAAAGACTTCCTCTTTCACCAACATCCTAACAACAAATGTGTCAATGGCATTTAGACTTTTTTTATCCTATAACAGGCAATTGTGAAATCCAAAGCAGAACAAATTACAATAGTGTAGCCTGCATGCTTGCAACAATAACCCAAATGATGCAATATCAATGTTGATATCTGTATCAGTGGTGAATGTATGGTTGTAGTCTTATCTATCTTATTTCTTGATGACATTTCTCTGTTTCATTCATTTGTAGTGTGATTCTGTGTATAACTGTCAGTAGGATCCTCCATCACAGCTGATCCTGAATACAACCCTGTCTGACTTTCTATCTTTCTGTCAGTCTGTCTCTCTCTATCCATGGCTGTTTGATTGCCTGCCTTTATATCTTTCTTTGATTTTCTCTATACCTGTCTATGAATATGAATGTTTGTCTTTTTAATCAATATATCTGTCACTTGTCTTGTGTATCTGTTTTTCTGCCTGACTACCGCTCACCCATCCTGCCGCTCCACACATGTATGTCTGCCTGTTAGCCTGCCTGTGTTTGAAAGTGCCCTTTACACATCAGTATTGCAGTATGGGGGGGCTTTCCACCACTGTATATAGGTCAGTTGAGAGAGACCTTCTCTTCCCTTTTTGTGCCTTTCTCCTCCCTTTTCCCCTTCTTTCCCCCTCTCTCCTCCCGTTTTCTCCGTTCGCTGACTCTGACGCAATGCAGACCTGCTGCAGACTCACGATTCTTCATCTTCAACTAATTCTTTACTCCCTCAATCACAATGATGCAATAGAGTATGTTATTTAGTGAAATTTACCATGCTACACCTGACAATAGTTTTCTAAAAAGGTTTTCTTTCACCATAAATTATCTTAAATCTAGAAAAATGCACATTTAGAACCCTATCTAAAAGCATTTGCATTCTACTCTAAACTGAATTTGCATCCCTACTTTCCTGTATTTCCATTGCTGTATAGTTGAAAAAATTGCATAATCTCCACGCATCATCCATGTGGCAGTGACGTCATTAGGCCTGGGCTTCCGGGGCTTCAGACCTGAATCTTTTTATGGTTCAATAATAATAATAATTATAACTATAGAAATAAAAATAAAATTGAGTCTGATATGAGTATCCATAACCACGCATCACTTGTGCTATGCAGTATTTACTGACACATTTTTATGACAAAAATAAACAATACACTGAGCTAGGTATTAGCAGGCACTGCAAGAAGCCCCTAGAGTGACGTGATGCCTGCTGTGATTGGTCAAGATTTCACAACGCAGTGGACCACTCACGTCCCTTGACCTCTCCCCCACCCCTACAGCGCTTGTTAGATGTCAATGTCATCGTTCAGCAGCCTGTCACTTAGTCAGAGTCTGCAGCGTAGAACAGAGTAAATATGGATATGCTGAACGTCTTCCGAAAGAGAGCCAAAAAAAGGGAGCAGGTTGAGCACGAGCAGGCAGCAGTGAAAGAAGGTGGAGAGCCAGAAAGTCAAAGTGCAGCAGCAGCAGAGTTAGCCACAGGTTTGTGCAGGGTTGGTATTAGCAAACTGGCTAGTTTTCCTCAGCATAAGGGTTGGCTAATGCAAATAAGATAGCTTTGGCGTTAAGCATCCTTAAGCTATTGGGTGTCATTCAGAGTTATTTAACAGTATATTTAGTGAATGGGCAAGCTAAGGATGTTGATATAAGTCTGTCCATTTGTCTGTCCTTCAGAGTGAACCTCTCTGTGACAGCATTGTATAAGTCACAGCAGAACCCCATGTCCATTATTTTATTCTTCATGCACACAGCAAGCCCACGGTCATGTGGGAGACGCATCCCTAAGGCCTCCTTCAGTTCCATTTTCACACTGACATAAAAAGTAATTCCCATTCCCATTACACCTACAAAGCTAAAGTAAATGTCCAAGATATGTAAAAGTCTGGGTGTAAAGTATTATTTGGTAATGAAGTGGACAGTCCCGTACTCACAGCTAGCAGTGAGGCAGATGGTGGTTGCCTGTCATGTCACGTCTTGTAAAGCTCCTGTATGCTGCCTCTGTCTGGTCTTAAGTTTTGTCTCAATGCAACGAATGAGGCTACTTCAAGCTAGGCAAAGCTGGAGTCAGCACCAGCTGCAGTGTCAACGATTTGAATGGATTTGAATGGATGAAAAGCAAGGCATGAATACACTGGCTCCTTTCCTGAGATTTAGAGCATAAAAACCATCCGAATCATTAAGAAAAAACATTAGGTAACAAAAAAGAATGACAATATTTGATATAATTTTAATTTAATTAATTTAATTTGGCTTTTCATAACATCTTTTTTTTATTAGATTATCACAGGGTAAGCACTGCCTACACTTCCTACCCTGACTTCACGTCACTGCTGTGGACCCACAACAGAAAAAGACAAAGTGAGGCAGACAATGGTGTTTCAGTGAGCAAAGAGGTGGAACAATTTAAAGAGAGAGTTAAAAGAGAGGTGGCGAAGAGAAGACAGCTGTAAGAGACGGAGAGTCCATTTTCTGTGTCTGTGACAAAGGAAAGACAAAATAGCATGAAGGGAAAGAAAACTAGTGTGGTGTGCAGATTAAAGAGGGAAAGACAAACATGGGGAGAGATGAGAAGATAAAATAACAAAGATATAGAGAGTGTGTTGTGTCTTGTGGCGCCCTGAGGCAGTGGCATGAGGGTATCACCTGATGTAGGTCACCAGATCAGAAAGAAGAAGAGACAGGGAGAGAAAGAGAGCGAGAGAGAGTGGGAAAAAGAGAAGGAAATGGAGTAAGAGAGATGAAGCGTAGTGGAAAGGAGGATGCTCGTTCTCTTGAGGAAAATGAGAAAGAGTTATCTTTCAATTATTCGTTTCGATATCTCAGATGTGAGATTCACCTGAATCTCAGAAGCTCGAAGAACCAATTATACACGTCTGTTGGAGACAGACAGGTCGAGTGGCGAATGAGGTGAGCCCCTCCCCGCATGATAAGGAGCCACTCACCAGCCCTCTGGTCATTCTCACCTCTCTTCCTCACGTACCTCTCTAAACTCTCCACAGCACAACTTGATCCCTGTTTTCCTGCTTAACTGTTCTCAGGTGCGCCGCCTAGCGCAGATTTTTCAGCTCTCATCTTCTGTGTTGGGTGACTTTACCATTTGTCTCCTGTGCTAGCTTCTTTTGGCTAGCACTGAGCTAACTAGCTAAGCTTTTATCCCACGTGGCGAATGCTAGTTATGTTTCACTTTGTTCAAGGATTAGCTGTTTTTTGGAGCCATGGAGCCTGCTAGCCTGGCCCAAGGGGTACCGAGCAAGGCCCCTGCCCCAGCACCGGCACATCCATGTCCATGCGGGGCAACCATGTCAGGCAAGGACATGCACCCCCTGTGTCGTCTGCCTGGGTCTCGAACACACACGAGGCGTTCGACGACCCCGAGTCATGCGTCCATTGTAGGGAGTGCCCAGAGCAGCCCAGCGTGGTTAGTCTCCCACACTGCCTCACAGACCCAGCCCTCATGAGCCGACGTCTTGGATGGCTACCCCGAGGACCTTTACCCACACTTGGCCAGGAGGAGGGGGAAAGGTAAGGGGAACTCGTCATCGACGAGGTTGATGGTGAGGGCATGACCTCCTCCCCTCTCGTACCGTCCCAGGAAAGCGATTCCTCCCAGCCATCCCAGTTTGCTTGGCGGAAGCTAAACGTACCTGGGTCAAACCCTTGACCGGCAAGGTTCAAACCAGACTTTTTGCCAACATGAATGTCAAGGACATGGAAGAGCTGGGCCTTGGCAAGCCACCGGTTACTGGCCAACCACCTCAACCCCTGTGCCTCATCGCTGACAGGCACTTCCCTCTCTGGTAAGATGGGTCTACGTGTCTGCTGCACGTTCTGTACGGGCGTTGAATGTTACATCCTTACTGCTGGCCTACAAAACCGATTTGATGCTGGAGATGCATAATCTCCTAGCTATTGGCAAGCCTAACCCAGACCTTTGGCTGTGGCCATTCCATGAGCCTTGCAGTGGCGGGGAGAGAGTCTTGTGGCTCAGCTTGTCCAGTCTGTCGGACAAAGAGAAAACAGATTTCCTTGACGCTCCTGTCGAGCCGAAGGAACTGTTCGTGGCGGCTGTTGCCGCCATGCGGCAGAAGTGCAAACTTCGGAAGAAGGAGGTGCAAAGCCTTAAACTTCTGGCCGCCTCGTAGCCCCGGAACCCTGGCTACTCGCCTACCCCTCCAAGAGCCAAGGCTTCACAGCAGGGAGAGGGCAATTTGCTTGCACCAGCGAAGCCCCAAGCGACACAGCAGACACCGACCCCACAGTTCGGGTCCCCGAACAGGGGCCGACAGTGGGGAAAACAGTCCCTCGCTGCAGCTGCATCAAGGTTCCGCCCTGCTGATTACCCTACGGGGAAGAAGGGGCACCTGACCTAGGGGTACGCCCCCTGCGGCAGAGAGGGGCAGCCAACAGTTCACCCCGTGTTCTGGCCTACCTCCTCTCGGGTGGAGTACAGACTTCCCCCCTATCACAATGGGGGAGAGGAACATCTGTGCTCCTAGAGCCCGTCCTTTTGTGCAGCAACCCATTCCCATGCTTTCACTCTCAAGGAAGACAGAGGGAATCCACTCTACCCCTGAGTGCCCTCCATGCCACGGCTCGCCCCCTCTTCCCTCTCATTCAAGCAGCCGGGGCAGGAAGACAAATTGTCAGTCGCCACCAACACTTCCCTTTTCAATAAAACAAGTATCTGCTGTATGCAGGCTTCATGCCAAGGACAAAAATACAATAAAAAGGCGACTCGCTCCATCGCCACCAGATTGCACTCCAGCACCACTGGGGAGCGAGAGTTTACCAACCTGTGGGCTACTAGCCACAAGAGCAGGGAACTGTTGCGCATGCCCAGTCCAGACCCGGGTCACCACCCGTTTTCAACTGAGTTTTGGAATCAATAGCGACTGCCGACTCGGCACGCATACTAGAGCAGGAAATCTCTATTAAGCATAGGGGCGACAGAGAGCCAGACTTCCAGCGCTGGGTGTCTGCCCACTGTCTGTGTACCAGGCTTCAGATAAAGGTGACATCCCGATGTCTCTCGACTCTCTGTCACTGGAAGAGCCCCTCGATCTTCGTTCTTAGGACTCCCCTAGGGGTAGTGGCAATGAGGAAGGTGGTGACGGATGCATTTTTATTCCGTCTCGGGAAGAAATTAGAAGTCCTAATTGTCCTAAAAGTCCTAACTGAGTTAAAATTGGGAGAGATATGGTCAAGCATCCATACTGTAGATCTCTTCGCATCGCACGAAAACGTGCACTGCCTGCTGTTCTTCGTGCTAGCAGGAGTCGCACCATTGGGGGTGGATGCGCTGGCACACCCTTGGCCGAGGGTGCTGCTTTACCCTTTTCCTCCTCTAAGCCTCATACTCCCCACTCTAGTCAGAGTGAGGGAAGAAGGCTCATCCCTCATCTTATTAGCCCCTCGGTGGCCAGGCAAGCTCTAGGTAGTGGAGATAATTCTCCTGCTGTACGACGAACCCTGGCAACTCCCGTTACGCAGTTGTCTTCTGACCAAAGCGAACAGAGATTTTTCACCCTCCCCAGACACAATGGCCCTCTGGGCATGACTCATGAGAGTTTAAATTTGGATGCAACAGGCCAACCTCTCTGAGTCATTGCGACTATCCAGATGGATGTTAGCTTATGCTCTTCAAATGGACGTTAGCTGTGAGTGCCGAGATGCCCATTAATTGACTTTTGTTCGCTATATATGTCGGGGGGTGTTATTCACGAGGAGATATTATTCTGGCTCACGAATACCGAGCATTAAACGGCACAGGGGATGTTCAGCGTGCTCCGTGGCTATATTGACGAAATACAGATTCCATGGGATCTAATGGTGGGCTTTTGCACAGATGGGGCTCCATCTATGGCGGGACGGCGGGCAGGCCTCTGCACTGTAGTTATGAATATGTCTCCTTCTGCCATATGGACGCATTGTATGATACATCAAGAGCCAGGGGCGCAACTTTGGTTTAAGAAGTGGAGGGGGACATACAGTTGAAGTCAGAAGTTTACATACACTTAGGTTGGAGTCATTAAAACTCGTTTTTCAACCACTCCACAAATGTATTGTTAACAAACTATAGTTTTGGCAAGTCGGTTAGGACATCTACTTTGTGCATGACACAATTCATTTTTCCAACAATTGTTTACAGACAGATTATTTCACTTATAATTCCCTGTATCACGATTCCAGTGGGTCAGAAGTTTACATACACTAAGTTGACTGTGCCTTTAAACAGCTTGGAAAATTCCAGAAAATGATGTCATGGCTTTAGAAGCTTCTGATAGGCTAATTGACATCATTTGAGTCAATTGGAGGTGTACCTGTGGATGTATTTCAAGGCCTACCTTCAAACTCAGTGCCTCTTTGCTTGACATCATGGGAAAATCAAAAGAAATCAGCCAAGACCTCAGAAAACAAATTGTAGACCTCCACAAGTCTGGTTCATCCCTGGGAGCAATTTCCAAACGCCTGAAGGTACCACTTTTATTTGTACAAACAATAGTACGCAAGTATAAACACCATGGGACCACGCAGCCGTCATAACACTCAGCAAGAAGACGCATTCTGTCTCCTAGAGATTAACGTACTTTGGTGCGAAAAGTGCAAATCAATCCCAGAACAACAGCAAAGGACCTTGTGAAGATGCTGGAGGAAACAGGTACAAAAGTATCTATATCCACAGTAAAACAAGTCCTATATCGACATAACCTGGAAGGCCACTCAGCAAGGAAGATCCCACTGCTCCAAAACCGCCATAAAAAAAGCCAGACTACGGTTTGCAACTGCACATGGGGACAAAGATCGTACTTTTTGGAGAAATGTCTCTGGTCTAATGAAACAAAAATAGAACTGTTTGGCCATAATGACCATCGTTATGTTTGGAGGAAAAAGGGGGTAGGCTTGCAAGCCGTAGAACACCATTCCAAACGTGAAGCACAGGGGGTGGCAGCATCATGCTGTGAGGGTGCTTTGCTGCCAAATAGATGGCATCATGAGGAAGGAAAATTATGTGGATATATTGAAGCAATATCTCAAGACATCAGTCAGGAAGTTAAAGCTTGGTCACAAATGGGTCTTCCAAATGGACAATGACCCCAAGCATACTTCCAAAGTTGTGGCAAAATGGCTTAAGGACAACAAAGTCAAGGTATTGGAGTGGCCATCACAAAGCCCTGATCTCAATCCTATAGAAAATGTGTGGGCAGAACTGAAAAAGTGTGTGCGAGCAAGGAGGCCTACAAACCTGACTCAGTTACACCAGCTCTGTCAGGAGGAGTGGGCCAAAATTCACAAAACTTATTGTGGGAAGCTTGTGGAAGGCTACCCGAAAACGTTTGACCCAAGTTAAACATTTTAAAGGCAATACTACCAAATACTAATTGAGTGTATGTAAACTTCTGACCCACTGGGAATGTGATGAAAGAAATAAAAGCTGAAATAAATAATTCTCTCTACTATTATTCTGACATTTCACATTCTTAAAATAAAGTGGTGATCCTGTAGCTCAGTTGGTAGAGCATGGCGCTTGCAATGCCAGGGTTGTGGGTTCATTTCCCACGGGGGGCCAGTATGAAAATATATGCACTCACTAACTGTAAGTCGCTCTGGATAGGAGTGTCTGCTAAATGACTAAAATGTAAATGTAAAATCCTAACTGACCTAAGACAGGGAATTTTTACTAGGATTAAATGTCAGGAATTGTGAAAAACTGAGTTTCAATGTATTTGGCTAAGGTGTATATAAACTTCCGACTTCAACTGTATATACACGAGGTGAGATCTTGCATGGAGCCCCAGGCCGAGGGAGATTGACAGTTCTTTTGTGTTTCTTCCATTTGCGAATAATCGCACCAACTGTTGTCACCTTCTCACCAAGCTGCTTGGCGATGGTCTTGTAGCCCATTCCAGCTGAGATTAGGAGCACTCCCTTTAAGAGTGTGCTTCTAATCTCAGCTCGTTACCTGTATAAAAGACACCTGGGAGCCAGAAATCTTTCTGATTGAGAGGGGGTCAAATACTTATTTCCCTCATTAAAATGCAAATCAATTTTTTTTATTATTCTGTCTCTCACTGTTCAAATAAACCTACCATTAAAATTATAGACTGATCATTTCTTTGTCAGTGGGCAAACGTACAAAATCAGCAGGGGATCAAATACTTTTTTCCCTCACTGTATATACAAAGTACGTTCATCTCTAGGAGACAGAACGCGTCTCCTTCCTGAGTGGTATGACGGCTGCGTGGTCCCATGGTGTTTATACTTGCGTACTATTGTTTGTACAGATGAACGTGGTACCTTCAGTCATTTGGAAATTGCTCCCAATGATGAACCAGACTTGTGGAGTTCTAGAAAAAAAATTCTGAGGTCTTGGCTGATTTCTTTTGATTTTCCCATGATGTCAAGCAAAGAGGCACTGAGTTGGAAGGTAGGCCTTGAAATACATCCACAGGTACACCTCCAATTGACTCAAATGATGTCAATTAGCCTATCAGAAGCTTCTAAAGCCATGACATCATTTTCTGGAATTTTCCAAGCTGTTTAAAGGCACAGTCAACTTAGTGTATGTAAACTTCTGACCCACTGGAATTGTGATACAGTGAATTATTAGTGAAATTATCTGTCTGTAAACAATTGTTGGAAAAATTACTTGTGTCATGCACAAAGTAGATGTCCTAACCGACTTGCCAAAACTATAGTTTGTTAACAAGAAATTTGTGGAATGGTTGAAAAAACAAGTTTTAATGACTCCAACCTAAGTGTATGGAAACTTCCGACTTCAACTGTATATATATATATATATATATATATATATATATATATATATATATATATATATATATATATATGAGTTGGACCACAAAGTGAAGGAAAAGCAGCCAACAAGTGCTCATCATATCTGGGAACTCCTTCAAGACTGTTGGAAAAGCATACCTCATGAAGCTGTTTGAGAGTATGCCAAGAGTGTACAAAGCTGTCATCAAGGCAAAGGGTGGCTACTTTGAAGAATCTAAAATAGAAAATATATTTTGATTTTGTTTTATGCCTTTTTTGGTTACTACATGATTCCATATGTGTTTTTTCATAGTTTTGATGTCTTCACTATTAATCTACTATGTAGAAAATAGTAAAAATATAGAAAAACCCTTGAATGAGTAGGTGTGTCCAAACTTTTGACTGGTACTGTATATTTACTGTATATTCCAAACTCTGACATTACACTTTCTAATATTTCTATATTTCTTATTTCCTTTATTTTTATTTGTTGGATTTGCCTGTATTATTATGCATTGTTAGGTATTATTACACTGTTGGAGCTAGGAACATAAGGATGTCGCTACTCCTGCGATAACATCAGCAAAATATGAAAAATATAATTTGATTTGATTTTGATTTGATACTTGGATAGAACGAAAGCTTTGCGCAAGAGCGACAAACTCTCCCTGTCCTGGGCAGCTCCCTGCAAGGGGAGGCCCCTCTCTTGTCAACTGTTATCACATTGGATTGTGGAAGCTATTATCTTGGCCTTATGGCCTATAATTGGGAGTGGTTACAGCCTCCGGAAGGCCTGAGGGCTCACTCCACCAGAGGTATGGCTACCTCTTGGGCACTGTTCAAGGGCATCTCCTTACAGGCTTACTGGGCATATCCTCATCATTTTATGAGGTTATACCGGCAAGAGAGTTCCTGGTAATATGTCTATAATACAGTATGTGTGTTAAGTGTGTGTGTTACGTGTGTGCGTTATGTGTGTGTTACGTGTGTGTGTAACTTACGTGTGTGTGTGTGTCACGACTTCCGCAGAGGCTGCCTCTAATCCTTTTTCGGGCAGGCTTCGGCGTTTGTCGTCACCGGCTTACTAGCCACTGCCGCTCCATATATCATCATTCCATTTGTCTTGTCTTGTTAATTACACACACCTGGTTCTTATCCCCTCATTAGTCTGTGTATAAGTGTTCCCTCTGCCCCCCTTGTCCTTGTGGGTGATTGTTTATTTGTGAGAGTAGTGTAGCTCGGTGGAGCTACTCGTACCTTGTTATTGCCGGGGTAGATATTTCCCCTGTGCCTGTTATTGTTGGAGCTACCGTTACCTTGTATTGCCAGGGTAGATTTTCCCCTGTGCCTGTTTCGTTTGTCGCTATCCAGCGCTATTTGGGGGAAGCGATGGATCGGGTTCTTCAGGTCGTCCAACGCCTGGAGAGGAGAGGACCCGATCTGTCGAGACCAGCTGGCCAACCAGATCCAGCCACCTACACCCCAGCACCCGGAGGGATCCAGATATCCCGACCACGGGCGTTCGACGGGACGGCGGCGCTCTGCCAAGGATTCCTCCTCCAACTGGAGCTTTACTTCTCCAGCATCAGGCCGGCGCCATCGGAGTGGGAGAAGGTGTCCGTCCTCGTTTCCTGCCTCTCGGGGAAAGCCCTGGAGTGGGCCAACGCGGTTTGGAACGAAGGAGGAGCCGCAAGCGGCTGGTCCACCTGAGGCAGGGGACGAGGACCGCACAGGACTTAGCATTGGAGTTTCGGACTCTGGCAGCGGGGTCTGGGTGGAAGGAGCGGGCCCTGATTGACCATTTCCGGTGCCATCTGCAGGAGGACGTCCGACGGGAGCTAGCCTGCCAGGACACCATGTTGTCTTTCACAAAACTGGTGGACATGGCCATCCGTTTGGACAACCTGCTGGCAGACAGAGGACGTCCTGGTAGGGGTCTGCCCGTTTCCACCCCGGACGACTCGGATTCCGAGCTGATGGAGCTGGGTGGAGCCGCCGTCCGAGAGAGCGGAGGACGACAGCGACAATGCCACTCTGGTGGCACGAAGGGACAGTACACCACACGTCGTAGTCAACTCTCTTTTGGGCCTGGAGGCGGCAGGCAGGGCACTCTCGCATCACCCCAGGTATCGAACATCCACACTCGTTCAGAGCCCTCTGCTGCGCACTATACCCTACCTATCCACTTTCCCGATCACATGGTAGTTCCCCAGTGTAAGGCGCTAGTAGATTCAGGCGCAGCTGGGAACTTTATGGACAGGGCATTCTCACGCCGTCAAGGCATTTCATTGGCTCCCCTATCCATTCCACTCCCCATCAGAGCACTTGATAGTCGACCATTAGGGTCCGGGTTTGTAAAGGAAGTCACTGTACCAGTCTCCATGATCACCCAGGAGACTCATTGTGAGGAGGTTGCTTTTTCAATTATTGAGTCTCCTGCTTTCCCTGTGGTATTAGGTATCCCTTGGCTAGCACTCCACAACCCCACCTTCTCATGGACACAGAGGGTTCTCACAGGGTGGTTGCGAGAGTGTCAGGGTAGGTGTCTAGGTGTTTCCGTTGGTGCAACCACAGTGGAAATTCCAGATGGTACCTCCACCGTGCGCATTCCCCCCGAATACCATGATCTGGCGCACGTGTTTTCTAAGACATAGGCGACAGAATTACCACCTCATCGGGCGGGGGATTGTGCGATAAACCTTCAGGTAGACGCTGTACCTCCCAGGAGTCATGTGTACCCCCTGTCGCAGGCTGAAACGGTAGGCTATGGACCATACGTCACCGAGTCCCTGCGCCAGGGGTATATACATCCCTCCACTTCACCCGCTTCCTCAAGTTTCTTCTGTGTGAAGAAGAAAGACGGCGGTCTGCGCCCGTGCATTGATTATCGATCACTGAACAAGGAGACTATAAGATTTAGTTATCCTCTCCCCCTCATTCCTTCAGGGATTCAGTAAATGCATGGGTCGCGCTTCTTCACCAAATTAGATCTCAGGAGTGCATACAACCTGGTGCATGTTCGGGAGGGGGATGAGTGGAAGACAGCATTCAGCACAACCACGGGGCATTATGAATACCTGGTGATGCCCTACGGTTTGATGAATGCTCCATCCGTCTTCCAGTCCTTTGTGAATGAGGTGTTTCGGGACATGCTTGGTCGCAGTGCGGTGGTCTACATCGATGACATCCTCGGGAATTCTGCTACGTGCGCCGAGCATGTGTCCCTGGTTCGCAAAGTGCTGACCCGACTGTTGGAAAATGACCTTCATGCCAACGCAGAGAAGTGTATGTTTTTCCAGCAGTCCGTCTCCTTCCTCGGATACCGCATTACCACCTCAGGTGTGGAGATGGAGGGAGATCGCATTTCAGCCGTACGTAATTGGCCGACTCCAACAATGGTTAAGGAGGTGCAGCGCTTCCTTGGCTTCGCCAACTACTATCAGAGGTTTATCTGGGGCTTTGTCCAGGTCGCAGCTCCCATTACATCCCTGTTGAAGGGTGGGTTGTCCCGGCTCCGTTGGTCTGCTGAGGCTGACCTGGCCTTCAGCAAACTGCGGGGTCTGTTCACCTCAGCCCCGGTACTGACCCACCCCGATCCATCACTACCGTTCGTAGTATAATAATATAATATGCCATTTAGCAGACGCTTTCATCCAAAGCGACTTACAGTCATGTGTGCATACATTTTTACGTATGGGTGGTCCCGGGGATCAAACCCACTACCCTGGTGTTACAAGCGCCATGCTCTACCAATTGAGCTACAGAGGTAATGGAGGTGGATGCGTCCGAGGTAGGGATAGGCGCTGTCCTGTCTCAACGCTTGGGCACGCCACCCAAGCTCTGCCCCTGTGCCTTCTTCTCAAAGAAGCTCAGCCCAGCGGAGCAGAACTACGACGTTGGTGATCGGGAGCTGTTGGCTGTTGTCCGAGCTTTGACCATGTGGAGGCATTGGCTCGAAGGGGCGAAACACCCTTTCCTCGTCTGGACGGACCACCGTAACCTGGAGTACATCCGGGCAGCGAGGAGGCTGAATCCTCGCCAGGCCAGGTGGGCCTTGTTCTTCACCCGGTTTGATTTCACACTCTCATACATTCCAGGTACGAAGAACGTGAAGGCAGTGTCCCGGCTGTATGACACAAAGGAGAGGCCCAGAGACAACACCCCCATACTCCCGGCCTCCTGCATTGTGGTGCCGGTAGTATGGGCGATGGACGCGGATATAGAGCAGGCATTACGCACAGATCCATCTCCACCTCAGTGTCCAGCTGGGCTGTGGTACGTGCCTGCTCTTATCCGTGATCGTCTGATCTACTGGGCACACACGTCACCCTCCTCTGGTCACCCAGGTATTGGTCGTACAGTGCGCTGCCTGACCGGAAAGTACTGGTGGCCTACCTTGGCTAAGGACGTGAGGGTGTACGTCTCCTCCTGCTCGGTGTTCGCCCAGAGTAAGGCACCTAGGCACCTCCCAGTGGGTAAGTTACAACCTTTACCAGTTCCACAACGACCATGGTCTCACCTAAGTGTTGATTGTTTGACTGATCTTCCCCTCTCCCAAGGTAACACCACCATCCTGGTCGTTGTGGACCACTTTTCCAAGTCCTGCCGCCTCCTTCCTCTGCCCGGCCCTGCAAACTGCGGAGGCCCTGTTTATTCACGTCTTCCAGCACTACGGGGTACCAGAGGATATAGTGTCTGACCGAGGTCCCAGTTCACGTCCAAGGTCTGGAAGGCATTCATGGAACGTCTGGGGGTCTCGGTCAGCCTGACCTGTGGGTTCCACCCCGAGTCAAATGGGCAGGTGGAATGGGTAAATCAGGATGTGGGTAGGTTCCTGCTGTCCTACTGCCAGGACCGTCCGGGGGAGTGGTCAGTGTTCTTGCCATGGGCAGAATATGCCCAGAACTCTCTCTGCCACTCCTCTACTAACCTAACGCCATTCCAATGTGTTTTAGGTTACCAACCGGTTCTGGCACCGTGGCACCAGAGCCAGACCGAGGCTCCTGCAGTGGATGACTGGTTTCGGCACGCGGAGGAGACGTGGGATGCTGCCCACATTCACCTCCAGCGCGCCGTGTGTCGTCAGAAGGCCAACGCTGACCGCCACTGCAGTGAGGCCCCGGTCTTCGTACCGGGGAAACGGGTCTGGCTCTCGACCCAGAATCTGCCCCTCCGCCTGCCCTGCCGGAAGCTAAGCCTGCGGTTTGTGGGGCCGTTCAAAGTCCTGAGGAGAATCAATGAGGTCACTTATAGGTTGTTACTTCCCCCTGATTACCGTATTAACCCCTCGTTTCATGTGTCTCTCCTCAGGCCGGTGGTGGTTGGTCCGCTCCAGGAGTCTGAGGTGCGGGAGGTTCCTCCACCTCCTCTGGACATCGAGGGGGCCCCGGCGTACTCTGTCCGTTCCATCCTGGATTCGAGGCGTCGGGTGGGGGGCCTTCAGTACCTCATGGAGTGGGAGGGGTACAGTCCAGAGGAACGGTGCTGGGTCCCGGTGAGGGATATCCTCGATCCCTCCCTGTTGCGGGATTTCCACCGTCGCCATCCGGCTCGCCCTGCTCCGTGTCCTCCTGGCCGTCCCTGAGGCCAGGGTCGGCACGCTGCTGGAGCTGTACGTCAAGGGGGGGTACTGTCACGACTTCCGCCGAGGCTGCCTCCCCTCCTTGTTCGGGCAGGCTTCGGCGTTCGTCGTCACCGGCTTACTAGCCACTGCCGCTCCATATATCATCATTCCATTTGTCTTGTCTTGTTAATTACACACACCTGGTTCTTATCCCCTTATTAGTCTGTGTATAAATGTTCCCTCTGCCCCCCTTGTCCTTGTGGGTGATTGTTTATTCGTGAGAGTAGTGGAGCTAGGTGGAGATTTTCCCCTGTGCCTGTTTCATTTGTCGCTTTCCAGCGCTATTTGTGTACGACGGAATAAACTCTGCATTCGGTGATTACCCTCCTGCGCCTGACTCCTTCTATCACACTCATCACAGTGTGTGCGTGCGTGTGTGTGTGTATCAATGCCTATCTGTAAGTGGTTCAGGATCAAATGGCAGAGCATGCTCACTCACAGCAGATTAACACACCACCTCCATGGTAACCTCAGCTCACCACGGCCACATCTTTGCATGTCGTATGTTTTTGTATTTGCATCCAGTTTCCATCCACTTAAATGTACCACCCAAATACAGATATTATTTGAGAGGTTATCTGTCCTATACATTCAGACTTGTCTTTCATCATACCAACTTTCAATTGATTTTATAATGTGATTTATAACCGTATTAGCTGGTCCATCTACTGTATTCAATATTCTTTGACACATCATAAATCCTATCTCTATTCAAGCATGTGGGTGTGACTGTGAATATACTTTCCATATGAAGAGTTTATTTCCATAATGCTATATCCACCAATCTTCACATTTGTGTTTTTCATCAGAAATTGCTTATGGATACCTTCATGTGTGTGTAAAATATTACTGTTCTCAGATTTTTATTCATAGATTTTAGATGTGTATGAAAATGTGTTTTGCAAAACGTTATATTTATAAATTTTTTAGCTGGAATGGAATGTTCATATCCTGTATATTTAACTGTGATATGTGGTTGTCTCCCCCAGCTATCTTAAGATGAATGCACTTACTGTAAGTCTCTCTGGATATGAGCATCTGCTAAATGACTGAAATGTAAAATGTAAATGTTTTAACAATGATGCTGGGAGTCAGGAAGCAGGTGCAGTGGGTGAGTTTAAAAATAACTAACATAGATAGCTAAAAAACAAGAGAAGCGTCTGGACATGAACACAGAACCAATACTGACTGAAGAGTAATGCTAGGGAGTGCTAGATAAAGGGGAAGTAATCAGGGTAGTGATGAAGTCCAGGTGTGCCTAATGATGGGGCACAGGTGTGCATAATAAGGGTTGCCAGGTGTGCGTAATGATGGGTTGCCAGGTTTGGTGGTTAGTAAACCGGCGACGTCGAGCACCGGAGCGGGGGGAGCGGGTGTAGACATGACAGTATGTGCACCACATATCCTGAGGCTGCATTTATTATAGCTGGGGATTTTAACAAAGCAAATTTGAGGACTTGGCTGCCGAAGTTCTATCAACATATCGACTGTTGTACTCGCACGGTTAAACCCTCGACCATTGCTATTCGAACTTCCAGGATGCATACAAGGCCCGCCCTCCTTTCGGCAAATCTGACCACGACTCCATTTTGCTCCTCCTTCCTATAGGCAGAAACTCAAACAGGTAGTACACGTGCTAAGGACTATTCAATGCTGGTCTGACCAATCGGAATCCACGCTTCAAGATTGTTTTGATCACGCGAACTGGGATATGTTCCGGGTAGCTTGCGAAAATAATTTAGGCGAATACACTGAAACGGTGACTGAGTTTATCAGGAAGTGTATAGGAGATGTTGTGCCCACTGTGACTATCCATAAACCGTGGATAGATGGCAGCATTCGCACAAAACTGAAAGCGTGAACCACTGCATTTAACCATGGTAAGGTGACTGGGAATATGGCAGAATACAAACAATGTAGCTATTCACTCCGCAAGGCAATCAAACAGGCAAAACGTCAGTATAGAGACAAAGCGTAGTCGCAATTCAACGGCTCAGACACGAGACGTATGTGGCAGGGTCTACAGCCAATCACGGACTATAAAAGGAAAACCAGCCATGTCGCCGACACCGACGTCTTGGTCCACCCAAACAGACAATGTGGTGAAGAAGGCGCAACAGAGCCTCTTCAACCTCAGGAGGCTGAAGAAATTTGGCTTGGTACCTAAAACACTCACAAACTTTTACAGATGCACAATTGAGAGCATCCTGTCGGGCTGTATCACCGCCTGGTAAGGCAACTGCACCGCCCGTAACCGCAGGGCTCTCCAGAGGGTGGTGCGGTCTGCCCAACGCATTACCGGGGGCAAACTACCCGCCCTCCAGGACACCTACAGCATCCGAAGGCCAAAAAGATAATCAAGGACATCAACCACCCGAGCCACTGCCTGTTCACCCCGCTATCATCCAGAAGGCAAGGTCAGTACAGGTGCATCAAAGCTGGGACAGAGAGACTGAAAAACAGCTTCTATCTCAAGTCCATCAGACTGTTAAATAGCCATCACTAGCACATTAGAGGCTGCTGCCTATATACATAGACTAGAAATCACTGGCCACTTTAAGAAATAGAACACTAGTCACTTTAATAATGTTTACACATCTTGCATTACTCATATGTATATTTACATTTTAGTAATTTAGCAGACGCTCTTATCCAGAGCAACTTACAGTTAGTGAGGGCATACATTTTTCATACTGGTCCCCCGTGGGAATCGAACCCACAACTCTGGCATTGCAAGCGCCATGCTCTACCAACTGAGCTACAGGAGGGCTGTATTTTATAATATTCTACTGTATATTAGTCCATGCCGCTCTGTCATTGCTCGTCCATATATGTATATATTCTTAATTCCATTCCTTACTTATATTGTGTGTATTGGGTATATGTTGTGAAATTGTTAGATATTACTTGTTAGATATTACTGCATTGTCGGAGCTAGAAGCACAAGTATTTCTCTACACCGCAATAACATCTGCTAAACACGTGTATGTGACAAATAAGATTTTATTTGATTTTATTTGATAGGGACACAGCCCCAGCTGTCTCCAACGGCGTCGCTCAGCCACGGGGAGCCGTGTGCCCTCTACCTCCATGGGTTCAGGCTCTGACTCAGAACGGTCAACGAAGGAGGGAGAGAGGCGATGGGGGTGCCAACGCTCCCTAAGAAGGTTATCCAGACGGATGGCCATCGTGATGAGTGCGTCCAAGGAGAGGGTGTCGTCTCGGCATGCCAACTCCGTCTGGACCTTCGCGCAGTCCTCTTCTGAATAGGGTGCGGAGCACCGGCTCATTCCATCCGCTGGATGCTGCCACTGTCCGGAAGGTGAGGCCAGCCTGCCGTAGTTGAAGTAGGCGCTCACCCCCCTCTCTGCCCTCCGATGGATGATCGAAGACTCCTCTGAACAGAGCCATGAACCCCTCATAGGAACCCAGCTCCTCCTCTCCTCTCTCTCAGACGGCCGTAGCCCACTCCAATTCCCATCTGGTCAGCAGGGAAATAACCATGGCAACATTGGACCTCTCGGTGGTGGGGGCTCCCGTCTGATGAGCGAAATAGAGGGAGCACTGGCATAGGAAGCCACAGCATTTGGATGGAGTCCTGTCATATTTGTCCAGGAGGGACAAACAGGCATCGCTGACCTGGGCGAACTGCTGGATGGGCTGGGTCGGCTCGTGGTAGAGTATCCTCCGCTCGTTGGAGGTGACACCCCTCGGGTAATGTCGAGACGTTGAAGAACGCGTAGGAACTCATCCATAGCCGTCCCCAGTTGCGCCAGCTGGCCGTGGTGTTGGCGAAGTAGGTGTCCTTGTTCGCTGAGCATCTGGGAGATGTCTTGATTCCCTGCTGCTTCCATTTGTCGAGGCAGTATTCTGTAACAATAACGCTGGGAGTCAGGAAGCAGGTGCAGCAACAACAAAAAAATTGTGGGGCACACGGTGTGGACGACGAGGCAGCAGGAGGCAGCGACAGGGCGAATCTGCAGGTTAGGAGAGGAGGCCACCAGGTTAAGGGGGCTATTGGTTCAGAGGGAGCAGAAGTTATTAGGTCAGAGGGAGGCGCTACAGGAGGCGATAAGGGAGAAGGAGAGTGTAGAGGCACGGCGAGAGGAGCTGGTTAGGCAGCAGAAGGAGCGGGGGTTTATAAAGGAACCCAGTCCTGCTCCTCGCACCAAGCAAGTGGTGCGTGTCGCCAGTACGGTCCGGCCCGTTCCTGCTCCCCGCATTAAGCCAGTGGTGCGTGTTCCCAGTACGGCCCGACCAATTCCTGCTCCCCGCACTAAGCCAGTGGTGTGTGTTCCCAGTACGGTCCGGAGCCAGAGCAATCCGCTCCACCGGGGTCCAGTCCAGCTCTGGTCAGCCGCCCCACTCCGGAGCCAGAGCAGTCCGCTCCACCGGTGCCTGATCCAGCTCCGGTCAGCGGTTCCACTCCGGAGCCAGAGCAGTTCGATCCACCGTCGTCGGGTCCAGCTCCAGTCAGCGGTTCCAGTCCAGACCCAGACGTCAGCCCCTCTCCAGGTTCGGGGTCTCCCACACCAGGGTCCAGACAGGGCTTGGTACGTCGTGGGAGGAAGGAGAGGGGAAGCAGCGCGCCGAGGTCCAGACCAGACCAGGGGCGCAACAGGGAGGTGGAGAGTAAGTGGTGGTCACGCCCGGAGCCGGATCCGCCTCCGAGGCGGAATGCCCACCCGGCCCCTACCCTGTTATGTTTAAAGTGGCGTGGTCGGAGTCCGCACCTTTGGGGGGGGGGGGGGGGGGGGGGTACTGTCACGCCCTGACTTGTATTTGTTGAGTCAGGGTGTGTATTTTCTGTGTTGTGTTTGCTATGTTGATGTTCTATGTTTAAGATCTAGAATGTGTAGATCTATGTTGGCCTGTGTGGTTCCCAATCAGAGGCAGCTGTTGCTCGTTGTCTCTGATTGGGGACCATACTTAGGCAGCCTTTTGGCACCTGTTAGTTGTGGGATCTTGTTCCGTGTAAGGTATGTTGTTTGTATGCTACCTTGGACTTCACGTTTCGTTTCATTTGTTATTTTGTCGTTGTGGTGTTTATTCGTTCAATAAACATGTTCGCAATAAACATGTTCGCTGCGCCTTGGTCCGTCTCGTCCGTCAACGATCATGACACATTTTTTTTTATATTGATGTCACAAATGTATAATTTATAAATGTCTTCATAAAAAAAATCCTTATTTGTTACATTTGACTGGGTAAAATCTAGCAGTACTACTTATTTCTCTGAGAGTGAAGAGGATTTATAGCATTTTGCAAAAAAACATTCTTATCTCGATGAAATGAAACCATCAAGTGATAGATTTTAAACAAATACGTCTGTCATTGAACAACCCCATGCCATTATTAGATAGTGGAAAAAAAACACAAATCTCTTTCATCATTTCTTTAAACAATAAAATCTAATTTACCAACATTTCTGAAAATGGCTATATAGCGTTTTGGAATGAAACTCTTCATATGTTCCTTTCATATGTTTCTTTCAATCTGGTGTTTGCTTTTGCATGTACCCACATACCAGCTTTGTTCAATAACAAGGTGGAAGAATGGACGAGAGAGAGAGAGAGAGAGAGAGAGACAGAGAGACAGAGAGAGAGACAGGCTCAGTGTTGTCTTTTCAAGGCAGGTCTGAACAGAGAGGAGTAAATAAGGGTGTGTTGTTCTATGTGTTGTTGCCTTGATTACATCTCACTAGACAGCTATAGGCTACCTGCTTGTAGGGGGTTCATTCCCGTTCAACATGTTGTTAAACTAGAAAACATTGGTAACCAGAGTCTAGGACTATTACTCAATTGTACACTATACAGTAATTGCTGTCATATAATATACATGAAACACTGATTGAATTGAATTAAACTGAACAAATTATGTTTACGTAAAATGTGTTGTTATGGCTAGTTAATGTGTAGTTACATGGCATTACATCAAGACAATACCATTTTATCAAGCTGTATGGTATATGTGCAGCTTGGACGGTGAAAGCGACCATATCAGTAGCGATTCATGTGGAATAAGAATGAAGCAATCACTGCAAGGCCTTTGGCTTGAATGGGTTAGCACAATACCAGCTCTCCAGTCCAAGGATCAAAACATTGTCCTTTGTCATAATGTTTGCAATAGGAAACTATTTTCAGGAGAGTAGCAGTGTGGGGACACTGTGTTCTTTCCCCTGACACACAGATTAACTTGGTTTATGTATTTGTGTGTGTGTGTGTGTGTTATTTCTGAGAGTTTGTGTTTCTATTGAACTCAGACTGAACTCAACCCCATCCATCTGATAAATCTTTATCATGGAACACTGTCTCTGAGTAAAGAAAGAAGAAAAGAGGAAATAGAAGAGGGTGATATCAAAGAGGAAAGGATGGAGGAGGAAGAGGAGAGGATGAAAGGAAAGACGAGAAGGATCATGATGACAGGGAAGAAGAAGAGAAGAGGATGGAATAATGAAAGAGGAGGAAAAGGAAGAGAGGGATAGGAAGAAGGCAGAGAAGAGGTGGAAGAAGTGAAGAAGGAGACAGGGATGGAGAGGTAGAATTAGAAGCAGTAGCGGTGCGTGGCTAAAATCACTGGGGAAACCAATCCAGCAGAAAAATAAGCCATATTACAACCTATGTGCTGTGATAATTGCGTTGTTTGCTCTATAACCTGTTAGTTCATATCCCTTGACACCGTGATATATAGGCCTAAGGCTGAGACAATAAGAAGACAGTGGTTGAATAAAGTCAACCATACATTTGTTTCATTACAAAACCGGAGAGCAACACCTGTGCGGTGAAATCCACAAAACATATTGCATGTTACATGCAGTGGTGTAAAGTACTTAATTAAAAATACTTTAAAGTACTATTTAAGTAGTTTTGGGGGGTCTGTACTTTACTTTACTATTTATATTTTTTACAACTTTTACTTTTATGTCTCTAAAGAAAATAATGTACTTTTTACTCTATACATTTTCCCTGACACCCAAAAGTACTCGTTACATTTTGAATGCTTAGAAGGACAGGAAAATTGTCCAATTCACGCACTTAAAGAGAAAATCCCTGGTCATCCCTACTGCATCTGATCTGGCGGACTCACTAAACACAACTTATTTGTTGTACAGTGCCTTCAGAAAGTATTCAGACCATTGACTTTTTCCACATTTTGTTATGTTACAGCCTTATTTTAAATTGATTAAATAAATAAAATTCCTCAGCAATCTACACAAAATACCCCATAATGACAAAGAGAAAACAGGGTTTTAGAAATCTGTGCAAATGTATTAAAAATAAAAAACAGAAATACCTTATTTACGTAAGTATTCAGACCCTTTGCTATGAGACTCGAAATTGAGCTCAGGTGCATCCTGTTTCCATTGATCATCCTTGAGATGTTTCTAAAACTTGATTGGAGTCCACCTGTGGTAAATTCAATTGATTGGACATGATTTTGAAAGGCACACACCTGTCTATATAAGTTCCCACAGTTGAGAGTGTATAGTTCCCACAGTTGAGCAAAAACCAAGCCATGAAGTCGAAGGAATTGTCTGTAGTGCTCCGAGACAGGATTGTGTCGAGGCACAGATCTGGGTAAGGGTACCAAAAAATGTCTGCAGAATTGAAGGTCCCCAAGAACACAGTGGCCTCTATCATTCTTAAATGGAAGAAGTTTGGAACCACCAAGACTCTTCCTAGAGCTGGCCTCCTGGCCAAACTGAGCAATCGGGGGAGAAGGACCTTGGTCTGGGAGGTGACCAAGAACCCGATGGTCACTCTGACAGAGCCCCAGAGTTCCTTAGTGGAGATGGGAGAACCTTCCAGAAGAACAACCATCTCTGCAGCACTCCACTAATCAGGCCTTTATGGTAGAGTTGCCAGACGGAAGCCACTCCTCAGTAAAAGGCACATGACAGCCTGCTTGGAGTTTGCCAAAAGCCACCTAAAGACTCTCAGACCATGAGAAAGAAGATTCTCTGGCCTGATGAAACCAAGATTGAGCTCTTTGGCCTCAATGCCAAGCTTCACATCTGGAGGAAACCTGGCACCATCCCTACGGTGAAGCATGGCGGTGGCAGCATCATGCTGTGGGGATGTTTTTCAGCAGCAGGGACTGGGAGACTAGTCAGGATCGAGGCAAAGATGAATGGAGCAAAGTACAGAGAGATCCTTAATAAAAACCTGCTCCAGAGCGCTCAGGACCTCAGACTGGGGTGAAGGTTCATCTTCCAACAGGACAACGACCCTAAGCACACAGACAAGACAATGCAGGAGTGGCTTCGGGTCTCTGAATGTCCTGGAGTAGCCCAGCCAGAGCCCGGACTTGAACCCAATCGAACATCTCTGGAGAGACCTGTAAATAGCTGTACAGCAACGCTGCCCATCCAACCTGAGAGCTTTAGAGGATCTGAAGAAAAGAATGGGAGAAACTCCACAAATATAGGTGTGCCAAGCTTGTAACGTCATACCCAAGAAGACTCAAGGCTGTAATCGCTGCCGAAGGTGCTTCAACAAAGTACTGAGTAAAGGGTCTGAACACTTATGTAAATGTGATATTTCAGTTTTACATTTTTAATACATTTGCAAAAATGTCTAAAAACCTGTTTTTCTTTGTCGTTATGGGGTATGATGAAGATTTTTTTTAAATCCATTTTAGAATAAGGCCGTAACGTAACAAAATACGAAACAAGTCAAGGGGTCTGCAAACTTTCTGAATGCACTGTTTCTGTCACGACTTCCTCCGAAGCTGCCTCCTTTCCTTGTTCGTGTCACGGTTTCGGCCGAGGCGGCCTCTCTCCCTTGTTCGGGCAGGCTTCGGCGTTCGTCGTCTCCGGAATTCTAGCTGCCACCGTTCTATGTTCTGTGTTTCCTGTTTGATTAGTTTTGTCTGTTAGCCACACCTGTTTTGTGTTAGGTATCATTATGCACCCTATTTAGTTCCCTGTTTGTGTGTATAGTGTTGTGTGTAATTGTCGCTTGTCAGATGGTTGCGTAGCTGTGTTATTTTCCAGTACGCCAGTATTAGTAGTGTCCTCCTCGGTTGAGGAGAGTTTTGCGCACTGTGTTTTCGTGCGATCGTGTGTTGACGCCTGTGCGCGTCTGTTTGGCCTCCTGCCGTTTGTGGATTATTTTGCATAGTAAAGTCTTGTTGGACTGTACCTCTGCTTCTGCGCCTGATTCCCCACCACACCATCACTACATCGTTGACAGAATTACACACCTTAAGCATGGAATCAGCGGGAGCCGAAGCAGCGCCAACGAGACTGGAGGTCCAGGTTCGGGAGCAACAGGAACAGATCCTCCAGATGGGAACCGCCCTGCAGGAGGTAATCACCACGCTCCGAGGCTGGGGCGCACCTCCACCACCTTCCTCACCGCCAGCCCAGCCAGCACCATCGGCCAGCCTGCCCATTCCAGTGCCAGAACACCGAGGTATCCGACTCGCTCTCCCGAGGGCCTACGACGGAACCGCGGCTGGGTGTCAGGGATTCCTCCTCCAGGTGGAGTTGTACCTGGCCACCGTACACCCGGCCCCCTCGGGGCATGAGAGCGTGTCTGCCCTGATATCCTGCCTGTCCGGGAAGGCGTTGGAATGGGCCAACGCGGAGTGGAGGAAGATCGACGCCGCGAGTATCACCTACGACAAGTTCTCCCGTCGCTTTAGGGCGGTGTTCGACCATCCCCCGGAGGGGAAAGCGGCGGGGGAGCGTCTGGTCTTCCTCCGGCAGGGGAGGAGGAGTGCGCAGGAATTCGCGCTTGAATTCCGTACTCTAGCGGCTGACGCAGGGTGGAATGAGCGGGCCCTCGTCGATATGTATCGATGTAGCCTAAGGGAGGACGTCCGTAGGGAGCTGGCCTGTAGGGACACTAGTCTCTCTTTCGACCAGCTGGTCGACATGTCAATCAGGTTAGATAACCTATTGGCCACCCGCGGACGTCCTGAGGGGGGTCCGTCCATTTCACCCTCCAGCGCATCCGAGCCGTGTCCTATGGAGCTCGGGGGCGCTGGCGCTAGAGATAGGAGGAGTCGGCAGGTGAGGGGGTCCATCCACTGCACCAACTGTGGTCGGGGAGGACACACCGCGGCTAGGTGCTGGGGATGGCCTCCTCGGGGAGATGACGACAGGTCCCGCACTGGGGATTCCCTCCAGGTGAGTAGGCGCCCCACTCACCCAGAGCTCACTGTTGCCCATTTTTGTATGCCTGTGCGTTTCCCGCAGGTGGCACCTCATTCCCAGTATAAGGCGCTGGTAGATTCAGGCGCGGCTGGGAATTTCATTGATAAGAAGTTTTGTTTAGAGTTAGGGTTTCCCCTTCTCCCTGTTGATGTTCCTTTTCCCGTTCACGCCCTAGATAGTCGTCCGTTGGGTACGGGCTTAATCAGGGAGGTCACGGCGCCACTTAGGATGTGTGCGCAGGGGAGTCATCAGGAGATAATTCAACTGTTTCTGATTGACTCTCCTGCGTATCCGGTGGTGCTGGGCATGCCCTGGTTAAGTACCCATAACCCCGTTATTTCGTGGCAGGAGAGGGCTCTGATGGAGTGGTCTGCTCAGTGTGTGGGTAGATGTTTGGGCGTTTCCATAGGGGCTACCTCGGTGGAGAGTCCAAACCAGGTGCCCGCATTGCACATTCCACCTGAGTATGGGGATTTGGCTATCGCGTTTAGTAAGGCGAGGGCGACGCGGTTGCCACCCCATAGGCAGGGGGATTGTGCGATAGACCTTCAGGCAGGAGCTGCGCTCCCACGGAGTCATGTGTATCCTCTGTCTCAGGAGGAGAAGAAAGCTATGGAGGTTTACATAGACGAATCACTGAGACAAGGATACATACGGCCGTCCACTTCCCCCGCGTCCTCGAGTTTCTTTTTCGTGAAGAAGAAGGATGGGGGTTTGCGTCCGTGCATCGATTACCGTGGTCTCAATCAGATTACGGTGAAGTATAGTTATCCACTCCCGCTGATTGCGACCATGACTGAGTCGTTGCATGGGGCGCGTTTCTTCACGAAATTGGATCTCAGGAGCGCGTACAACTTGGTGCGCATCAGGAAGGATGATGAATGGAAAACAGCCTTTAGTACCACCTCGGGCCATTACGAGTATCTAGTCATGCCATACGGGTTGATGAATGCTCCGTCAGTTTTCCAATCATTCGTGGATGAGATCTTCAGGGACATGCAGGGACAGGGAGTCGTGGTGTACATAGATGACATTCTCGTGTACTCACCTACCCGTGTCGAGCATGTGGCCCTGGTGCGCAGGGTGTTGCGGAGGCTGGTGGAGCACGACCTGTATGTGAAGGCAGAGAAGTGTCTGTTTTTCCAGGAGTCGATTTCCTTTTTGGGGTATCAGTTGTCTGCGTCAGGGGTGAAGATGGAGGTAGACCGAGTGTCAGCCGTGCGTAATTGGCAAACACCAACCACTGTGAAAGAGGTGCAGCAGTTTTTGGGGTTTGCGAATTACTACCGGAGGTTTATCCGGGGTTTTGGGCAAGTGGCAGCTCCCATCACGTCTCTCTTAAAGGGGGGCCCGGTGCGTCTGCAGTGGTCAGTCGAGGCGGACAGGGCGTTTGAGAAGCTGAAGGACCTGTTCACCTCGGCTCCGGTGCTGGCGCATCCGGATCCCTCTTTACCATTTCAGGTAGAGGTGGACGCGTCTGAAGCCGGTATTGGCGCCGTGCTTTCACAACGGTCAGGCGCGCCACCTAAACTCCGCCCCTGTGCCTTCTATTCCAAGAAGCTCAGCCTGGCGGAGCGAAATTATGACGTAGGGGACAGGGAGCTGTTAGCTGTGGTACAGGCCCTTAAGGTGTGGAGGCACTGGCTTGAGGGGGCTCAACACCCTTTCCTCATTTTGACGGACCACCGTAACCTGGAGTACATCCGGGCAGCGAGGAGGCTGAACCCTCGACAGGCTAGATGGAGTATGTTTTTGACCCGTTTCTCTTTTAAGATCACCTACATCCCTGGGTCACAAAACGGTAAGGCAGATGCACTGTCTCGGCGGTATGACGGGGAGGAGAGGTCCGTGGAGCCCACTCCCATACTGCCGGAGTCGTGTCTAGTGGCACCGGTGGTGTGGGAGCTCGATTCTGAGCTCGAGCGGGCATTACGCACCGACCCTAGTCCACCACAATGCCCGGAGGGTCGGAAGTATGTTCCGCTCGAGTGTCGGGATCGATTGATCTATTGGGCTCACACGTCACCCTCCTCTGGACATCCGGGTATCGGCCGGACAGTGCACTGTCTTAGTGCCAAATATTGGTGGCCCACGTTGGCCAGGGATGTGAGGGTTTATGTTTCCTCCTGCTCGGTGTGCGCCCAGTGTAAGGCGCCTAGACATCTGCCTAGGGGTAAGTTACTGCCCCTGCCCGTTCCACAACGACCATGGTCCCACCTCTCGGTGGATTTTATAACTGACCTTCCCCTCTCTCAAGGGAATACTACACTCCTGGTCGTTGTGGACCGGTTCTCTAAGGCCTGTCGTTTGCTCCCCATGCCGGGTCTTCCTACTGCCCTACAGACCGCCGAAGCACTATTCACTCATGTGTTCCGGCACTACGGGGTGCCCGAGGACATTGTGGCTGACCGGGGTCCCCAATTCACCTCCAGAGTCTGGAGAGCTTTTATGGAGCGGTTGGGGGTCTCGGTGAGTCTCACCTCGGGTTACCACCCGGAGAGTAATGGGCAGGTGGAACGCGTAAACCAGGATGTGGGCAGGTTTCTCAGAACATACTGCCGGGACCGGCCGGAGGAGTGGGCGAGATATGTGCCCTGGGCCGAGATGGCACAGAACTCTCTCCGCCACTCCTCCACCCAACTAACCCCTTTTCAGTGTGTTTTAGGGTACCAGCCGGTTCTGGCACCATGGCATGAGAGCCAGATCGAGGCCCCCGCTGTGGATGAGTGGGTGCGGCGCTCGGAGGAGACGTGGAACGCTGCACACGTCCATCTGCAGCGTGCCATACGTCGACAGAAGACGAGCGCCGACCTACACCGCAGTGAGGGGCCTGTGTACGCACCTGGAGATCGAGTCTGGCTCTCTGCCAGAAACCTGCCCCTCCGCCTGCCCTGTCGGAAACTGGGTCGGCGGTTTGTAGGGCCATTTAAAGTCCTGAGAAGGTTGAACGAGGTTTGTTATAGATTACAGTTACCAGTGGAGTATAAGTGTATTAACCCCTCGTTCCATGTGTCCCTTCTCAGGCCGGTGGTAGCGGGCCCACTTCAAGAACATGAGATCTTGGAGACTCCCCCGCCCCCGTTGGACATCGAGGGGGCACCGGCGTACACTGTAAGATCCATCTTGGATTCTAGACGTCGGAGGGGGGGTCTTCAGTATCTAGTGGAGTGGGAGGGGTACGGTCCGGAGGAGCGGTGCTGGGTGCCGAGGAGAGACATTTTGGACCCGTCGCTCCTGACGGAATTCCATCGGGGGTATCCGACGCGCCCTGCGCCGCGTCTGGAGCCGCGCGTCAAGGGGGGGGTACTGTCACGGTTTCGGCCGAGGCGGCCTCTCTCCCTTGTTCGGGCAGGCTTCGGCGTTCGTCGTCTCCGGAATTCTAGCTGCCACCGTTCTATGTTCTGTGTTTCCTGTTTGATTAGTTTTGTCTGTTAGCCACACCTGTTTTGTGTTAGGTATCATTATGCACCCTATTTAGTTCCCTGTTTGTGTGTATAGTGTTGTGTGTAATTGTCGCTTGTCAGATGGTTGCGTAGCTGTGTTATTTTCCAGTACGCCAGTATTAGTAGTGTCCTCCTCGGTTGAGGAGAGTTTTGCGCACTGTGTTTTCGTGCGATCGTGTGTTGACGCCTGTGCGCGTCTGTTTGGCCTCCTGCCGTTTGTGGATTATTTTGCATAGTAAAGTCTTGTTGGACTGTACCTCTGCTTCTGCGCCTGATTCCCCACCACACCATCACTACATCGTTGACAGTTCGGGCAGGCTTCGGCGTTCGTCGTTACCGGCCTTCTAGCCACTGCCGCTCCTCATCTCATCATTCCATTTGTTTTGTCTTGTTTTTACACACACCTGGTTCATATCCCCTCATCAGTCCCTGTATAAGTGTTCCCTCTGCCCCCCCATGTCTTTGTGTGTGATTGTTTCATGTGGAGGTGTCGATAGCTCGGTGGAGCTTCATGTACTGTATCGCCGGGATTTTCACCCCTGTGTTTTGTTTTTCTCCAGTGCGCCATTATTACTGCACTGTAGTTGTTTTACGCATTGCTGCATATCGCTGTATTTGCCGAATAAACCATTTATTCTGTGATTTACCCCTCCTGCGCCTACTCCATCCAAATCCCCCGCTACAGAATCACACACCCAACAGCATGGAGTCAGCAGGAGCGGGGAATATGCCTGGAGTCGTTGAGCGGGTCCGGGAGCATTCCAACATGTTAACCAGCTTGGGCGAAGCGTGGATTGGGTTCTCCAGGTCGTCCAGCGCCTGGAGAGGAGAGGATCCGACCCTGAGGAACCAGCTGAGCGACCAGATACAGCCACCCACACCCCAGCGCCCAGAGGTATTCACCTGTCTCGACCGAGGCAATACGACGGGACAGCGGCCTGCTGCCAGGGTTTCCTCCTGCAGCTGGACCTCTATTTTACCACCATCAGCCCGGCTCCATCGGATCGGGAGAAGGTGTCCGCCCTCGTCTCCTGCCTCTCGGGGAAAGCCCTGGAGTGGGCCAATGTGGTCTGGAGTGAAGGAGGAGACGTGTTGGACAACTACGGGGAGTTCGCTCGCCTCTTCAGGGCAGTCTTCGATCATCTCTCCGAAGGAAGAGAGGCGGGTGAGTGTCTGGTCCATCTGAGGCAGGGGACGAGGACCGCGCAAGACTTTGCCATGGAGTTTAGAACTCTAGCGGCTGGGTCCGGGTGGAACGATCGGGCCCTCATCGACCACTTCCGATGCAGCCTGCGTGAGGACATCCGAAGGGAGCTAGCCTGCCGGGATACCACGTTGACCTTCAACCAAGTGATGGACATGGCCATCCGGTTGGACAACCTGCTGGCTTCGAGACGACGTCCTGGAAGGGGCCTGCCCGTTTCACCCCCCTTCAACCCGGATCACGTTCCGATGGAGCTGGGTGGTGCAGCGATCCGGGAGAACGGAGGACGACAGATCCAGTGTCACTCTTGTGGCAAGAGAGGACATTCTGCTGCACGCTGTCGTCAGAGTTATTCTGGGTCTGGAGGCGGCAGGCAGGGCACTCTTGCGTCACCACAGGTAGCGCAAACCCACACTCGTTCAGAGCCCTCTGCTGCGCATTTCACCATCCACGTCAACTTCCCTGATTACACAGTAGTTCCCCTGTGTAAGGCGCTGGTCGATTCAGGCGCAGCTGGGAACTTTATGGACAGGTCTTTAGCTAATAGTCTACATATTACCTTGGTTCCCCTTTCCATTCCATTTCCCATCAAAGCACTTGACAGTCGACCATTAGGGTCGCAGCACCAGTCACTATGATTACGCAGCAAATCACCTTTTATATTATTGAGTCCCCTGATTTCCCTGATGTGTTGGGCCTTCCCTGGCTAGCACTACATGACCCCACCTTTTCATGGCTGCAGAGGGTTCTCACGGGGTGGTCGCGAGAGTGTCAGGGTAGGTGTCTAGCTGTTTCCTTTGGTGCAACCATGGTGGAAAGTCCAGAGACTACCTCCACCGTACGCATTCCCCCAAAATACCTCGACTTGGCGCACATGTTTTCCAAAATGCAGGCAACCAAATTACCACCCCATCAGGCAGGGGATTGCGCGATAAACCTCTGGTTAGATGCTGTGCCTTCCAGGAGTCATATATATCCCCTGTCGCAAGCTGAAACAGAGGCTATGGAGACATACGTCTCAGAGTCCCTGCGCCAGGGGTTCATATGTCCCTCCACTTCACCCGCCTCCTCAAGTTTCTTTTTCGTGAAGAAGAAAGACGGAGTCTGCACCCTTGCATTGATTACCGTGCACTTAATCAAACTACCATTCGCTATAGTTACCCTCTACCCCTCATATCCTCTGTTATCGAATCAATGCATGGGGCGTGCTTCTTCACGAAATTAGATCTCTGGAGTGCGTACAACCTGGTGTGTGTCCAGGAAGGGGATGAGTGGAAGACAGCATTTAGCACAACCACAAGGCATTATGAATACCTGGTGATGCCGTATGGGTTGATGAGTGCTCCATCAGTCTTCCAGTCCTTTGTGAACGAGGTGTTTCGGGACATGTTTGGTCGCAGTGTGGTGGTCTACATTTGATGACATTCTGGTGTATTCCGCTACGCGCGCCGAGCATGTGTTCCTGGTTTGCAGAGTACTGGGCCGACTGTTGGAGCATGACCTACAGTGGGGAGAACAAGTATTTGATACACTGCCGATTTTGCAGGTTTTCCTACTTACAAAGCATGTAGAGGTCTGTAATTTTTATCATAGGTACTTCAACTGTGAGAGACGGAATCTAAAACAAAAATCCAGAAAATCACATTGTATGATTTTTAAGTAATTAATTTGCATTTTATTGCATGACATAAGTATTTGATACATCAGAAAAGCAGAACTTAATATTTGGTACAAAAACCTTTGTTTGCAATTACAGAGATCATACGTTTCCTGTAGGTCTTGACCAGGTTTGCACACACTGCAGCAGGGATTTTGGCCCACTCCTCCATACAGACCTCCAGATCCTTCAGGTTTCGGGGCTGTCGCTGGGCAATACGGACTTTCAGCTCCCTCCAAAGATTTTCTATTGGGTTCAGGTCTGGAGACTGGCTAGGCCACTCCAGGACCTTGAGATGCTTCTTACGGAGCCACTCCTTAGTTGCCCTGGCTGTGTGTTTCGGGTCGTTGTCATGCTGGAAGACCCAGCCACGACCCATCTTCAATGCTCTTACTGAGGGAAGGAGGTTGTTGGCCAAGATCTCACGATACGTGGCCCCATCCATCCTCCCCTCAATACGGTGCAGTCGTCCTGTCCCCTTTGCAGAAAAGCATCCCCAAAGAATGATGTTTCCACCTCCATGCTTCACGGTTGGGATGGTGTTCTTGGGGTTGTACTCATCCTTCTTCTTCCTCCAAACACGGCGAGTGGAGTTTAGACTAAAAAGCTCTATTTTTGTCTCATCAGACCACATGACCTTCTCCTATTCCTCCTCTGGATCATCCAGATGGTCATTGGCAAACTTCAGACGGGCCTGGACATGCGCTGGCTTGAGCAGGGGGACCTTGCGTGCGCTGCAGGATTTTAATCCATGACGGCGTAGTGTGTTACTAATTTTTTTCTTTGAGACTGTGGTCCCAGCTCTCTTCAGGTCATTGACCAGGTCCTGCCGTGTAGTTCTGGGCTGATCCCTCACCTTCCTCATGATCATTGATGCCCCACGAGGTGAGATCTTGCATGGAGCCCCAGACCAAGGGTGATTGACCGTCATCTTGAACTTCTTCCATTTTCTAATAATTGCGCCAACAATTGTTGCCTTCTCACCAAGCTCTTGCCTATTGTCCTGTAGCCCATCCCAGCCATGCAGGTCTACAATTTTATCCCTGATGTCCTTACACAGCTCTCTGGTCTTGGCCATTGTGGAGAGGTTGGAGTCTGTTTGATTGAGTGTGTGGACAGGTGTCTTTTATACAGGTAACAAGTTCAAACAGGTGCAGTTAATACAGGTAATGAGTGGAGAACAGGAGGGCTTCTTAAAGAAAAACTAACAGGTCTGTGAGAGCCGGAATTCTTACTGGTTGGTAGGTAATAAAATACTTATGTCATGCAATAAAATGCAAATTAATTACTTAAAAATCATACAATGTGAATTTCTGGATTTTTGTTTTAGATTCCGTCTCTCACAGTTGAAGTGTACCTATGATAAAAATTACAGATCTCTACATGCTTTGTAAGTAGGAAAACCTGCAAAATCAGCAGTGTATCAAATACTTGTTCTCCCCACTGTATATGCCAAGGCTGAAAAGTGTCTGTTCTTCCAACAATCCATCTCCTTCCTCAGATACCACATCACCACCTCAGGTGTGGAGATGGAGGGAGACCGCATTTCAGCCGTGCGTAATTGGCTGACTCCAACCACGGTAAAGGAGGTGCAGCGCTTCATTGGCTTTGCCAATTACTATGAGGTTTATCCGAGGCTTTGGCAAGATCGCAGCTCCCATCACCTCTCTGTTGAAGGGTGGGCTGTCCCGGCTCCGCTGGTCTGCTGAGGCTGACAGGGCTATCAGTAACCTGAGGGCTCTGTTCACCTCAGCCCCGGTATTGGCCCATCCCGATCCGTCATTGCCGTTCGTAGTGGAGGTGGATGCGTCCGAGGTAGGGGTAGGCACTGTCCTATCCCAACGCTCGGGCACGCCACCCAAGCTCTGCCCCTGTGCCTTCTTCTCTTAGAAGCTCAGCCCGGCGGAGCAGAACTGTGACGTTGGTGATCGGGAGCTGTTGGCTGTTGTCAGAGCCCTGACCGCGTGGAGGCACTGGCTCGAGGGGGTGAAACACCCTTTCCTCGTCTGGACTGACCACCGTAACCTGGAGTACATCCGGGCAGTGAGGAGGCTGAACCCTCGCCAGGCCAGGTGGGCCTTGTTCTTCACCCGGTTTGATTTCACGCTGTCCTATATACCAGGGACAAAGAACGTGAAGGCAGACGCACTGTCACGGCTGTACGACACAGAGGAGAGGCCCATAGACAACACCCCCATACTCCAGGCCTCCTGCATTGTGGCGCCGGTAGTGTGGGCGGTGGACACGGACATAGAGCGGGCGTTACGCACAGAGTCATCTCCACCTCAGTGCCCAGCTGGGCTGCGGTACGTGCCATCTAGTGTCCGTGATTGTCTTATCTATTGGGCACACACGTCCCCCTCCTCTGGTCACCCAGGCATCGGCCGTACAGTGCGCTGCCTGACCGGGAAGTACTGGTGGCCTACCTTGGCTAAGGACCTGAGGGTGTATGTCTCCTCCTGCTCAGTGTGCGCCCAGAGTAAGGCACCTAGGCACCTTCCAGCGGGTAAGTTACATCCCTTACCAGTTCCACAACGGCCATGGTCCCACATCGATTGACTTCCTAACTGATCTTCCCCTCTCTCAGGGTAACACCACCATCCTGGTCGTTGTGGACCGCTGCCACCTCCTTCCTCTGCCCGGTCTCCACACGGCCCTGCAAACTGCAGAAACCCTGTTTACTCACATCTTCCGGCACTACGGGGTGCCAGAGGACATAGTGTCTGACCGGGGTCCCCAGTTTACGTCTAGGGTCTAGCCACTGCCGCTCCTCATCTCGTTATTCCATTTGCGCTTGTAACGCCAGGGTAGTGGGTTCGATACACAAAAATGTATGCACGCATGACTGTAAGTCGCTTTGGATAAAAGCGTCTGCTAAATGGCATATTATTATTATATTATTATTCATATCCCCTCATCAGTCCCTGTATAAGTATCCCCCCCACACAGAGAGACGAAAGATAAATTATTTTGTATATTTTTTTCTTGGTCCATTTTTGGGGGAAGCCTGGCTTCCCTTGGCATCTATGAATACATTACACTGGGAAGAAAAGAAGTAGAAGTAGAGCAGGTAGATGAAGGAGAGGAAATAGTTGTTTTCTGTGCTAGCTGACACACTGACCTAGTGGCACAGTGAGTTCTACCCTAGCCAGATTACAGCCCCACAGCAGAGGGAGGGAGCGAGGGATTAGAGGGGCTCTGAAAGAGGAGAAAGAGGGATTAACAGAATGAGAGAGAAGTGGGAAAGGGATTATACCCCCATGGACGACAGGATCCTGACATATTCTCTGTGGAAATGTGTGTGTTTGCGTGCGTGTGTGTGTGTGTGTGTGCTCAAACCAGTTCAAATATTGCACTTCCAGTTCTTTAAAGTATTTTCAGCTACTTTTCACCACCCAGTTCAAAACTATTTTCCATGTGTGCATTGCAACTTTATAGAAATATTTTAGTTAAATTGTTCATTTGTCTACTGGGATATGGAGAGCTCACTCTAAAAGAGAATAGGAAAAAACCCTAAAATGGGAAGTGATCATGAGGCCTCAGCAGTTTTAGTGTTGTTAATCATTTATTCTCAATAGCAAATCAATAAAGCTCCTTTCGTATAGAATAGTAGTCACCAGTCTTGGTCCTGATAGGCCATTGTCTACACAGGATTTCATTCCTGATTTAAACTGATCAATCTCTCTCTTCTCTTTCTCTATACAGTATGTAGCTATGCATCACTCATCCATGTATGTAATCTTTGTTTTCCCTGTGTGTGTCTGTCAGTCCGTCTGTTGCTCTGTCTGTCTGCCAAATATATCTCCATCTGTTCTGTTTGGTTTGTTTCGCAGCTGCTGACAACCTTCAAAATAACACTCCTCCCCTCTGTCTTTCTGTCCTTCTCTCTCTCTTTCTCTAATTTTCGCTCTCTTTGCAAAATGTTCTCTCTGTGTAGTTCTCTCTCTCACTCATATTTGCATGCATGTCTCCCAGCCATGTTGGAGTCCTCCCTCTCCTTCTCTCCCTCTTTCCCTCCCTCCCTCCCTCCCTCCCTCCCTCCCTCCCTCCCTCCCTTTCTCTCCCTCCCTCTCTTTCTCCCTCCTTCCTCTCCCCACTAGCTTGTTCTGTAGTTATGTAAGTCTTCAGGTCAGAGTGTCACCTCGGTTGTCAAGGGAGGCAGAGAACAGAGGGGCTATGGAAGAGGGGTATGAGAGAAGGGAGAGAGTTGGAGGATAGCGAGAAAGGATACAGATGAGAGAAAGAAAAGAGAGATTTATGATTATGCTATAAAGGTTGGAACAATATACATTATGTATTATTAGTAATTTAAACAATGTATTAAAAGGAGAAGGAAGACAGATGAGGCACAGGTTGGTTGTTTAGCAGCAAAACCAACCCATTCTCAACTATGGGGCAAAACAGATGGGGTTGGCTTAGATTGTTGACAACATGTAAACTATATTTCGTCTCCAAATGTTTATTGAAAACATAAATACATTTGCACAATGAGCACAACTGTACATCGTTACAGTTGTTGGTTAGATAGCTAGCACATTTTTGCCATATTAGCATAGACATGACATCAGTCAAAACACCTCAAAACAAGACATGGTATCAATAACAAGATATGAGCTGAAGTGAGCCACTTATAATTCCCCCATGGCAGCTTCTTGTCGTTGTTGCTAGCTCTCTGACCTTTCAGAATCATAACAATGCACGCGCATAATTTTCGTGATGTTGTCAGCCATTAAAAAAATACTTTGAAAAAACACAGAAGGGCTACAAAGAGCAGGAAATGGAGGGATTGAGCCTGGATGAAGGAAATAGAGGGGAGGTGGAAAAGGACTATTGGTGTAGGGAAAACCGAGAGTGGATAGAGGGAAAGAGAGTCACATGGGAGGGGGGGTCATAGATAGGCCTATAGATAGGCCTATAGATAGGCGGTGAGTGGTGTGTGGCTCCGGGCTCCAATCACTCCAGTGTTGCGCCACTAACCTATTGCGTAATCTGCCTTCTCGCGGTTTCATTACTAAACTGCCAGAACTTTGCATGACAAAGCACAACCCCTATACAGCTCTCACAGGGGAGAACTCACACATTCACTTCCCTGTGAATGGCATGAATCAGAAGTAATCATTGCTACACAAAGCTCAGAATTGTATTATCATAATGCCCATTGTTCTTAGATATGGCCTATCCACCTCAACACAAAATGTGATACAAGTGCAGGAAAAAACGGGTTTAATAGCCCATACTGTTTTGACCATGCCTTGAAAAAAAATGTGATTTGTGAAAACTACAAAAAAAAACTATATTTTTCAAACCCACGTGACTAAATGAGAGTTAAAGACTTAATTGTTGTTTGTTGTTGACATTGGATCTGATCCCCCTTAAAACTCGATCCCGCGAACGCGCGGCCATGAAGAATCCGAGAGGAGCTATGGGGGAGTGTGAGATCATATGACAGTCGAAAAGGAAGTCAGCAGGGTAGACTGAGCGAAAGGCAGTCAGAACGAAAAAGGGGAGTATAGTATTGGGACCTTGCTTGCAAGCTAAACCACAGTGAGAGCATTTTGTAAAAAGTTACCGAAATAGTGCATCGAGACAAACAGGATATAATTCAACTTGAACAGTCGAATTTCTTTGCATTTGATTCACCGTTGCAAGACTTTGTCGAACAATAAGGAAACACTCGCGGATTTTTGCCTTGTTTTTTGAAAAAATATTTTCTAGTTCATTAGGCTAAATACGCTTTATTTTACGTGCCAGCAAATGCTTGTCTTGCAACAGTTTGACAGATATTTATATTCAGTTACAAACCACATGAAGTCCAATTCATTGATCCAGAAACGATAACATTCAACATGAGAGGTAATTTCATTATTAGGCTATCATTCATATTCAAATGCACATCGTATACTTTGCAAAGTATACGATGGTCATTTGAATATGAAACAATGTATCAAAAGCTATTGAAATGTAAGTTACTGTAGGCCTAAATGTGTAATTAACATTGCAACTGCTTTCTTTTCGAAGTGCGTATGATCTCTCATGCTGCTTTGCCTGACTGGGTTATCTGGCTAGTTTTGCCAGGTGCGCCACTGCCGCTGTGAATAGGCGTATAGACTAGAGTTTTCTGTCTGACAGAGAACTAGTGAAAACGTTTATATTCATGATAAAATAATGTTTTTGTTCAATATTTGAACACAGTTTTAGTGCTTTAATGTTGCATTTAATTCAGAATTGAGACCATAGGGTTGTAAATAGCCTATGTGTTTTGTTTTGTAGCCTATGATTTGACTTTTTGCATAAATGTCATAAAATTGAGGTTGATTCCACCTGGGACTCTGTCTGTAAAATGTGCCTGGGGATCCATATTGGGTTATGCAATGAGTCGAGGGAGGTACACTGGGCACTACAAATTCTAAAATAGGCTACACATTATGTGATCAAAACATTATTCAGTTGGAATCTCATGACTAAAATTAGTTGGCTATAAATCAAAGAATTACATTTATAAATCATACTAGCATATTTGTGGCAGTTTATTTTTATATCTTTGCCAGAATAGTAGCCTTCCTGAGCACAAACGGCGCTATAAATCCATGTTAATTAATCCAGAGTTACACTGAGTGTACAAAACATTAGGCACACCTGCACTTTCCATGACAGACTGACCAGATGAGGCTATGATGTCACCTGTTAAATCCACTTCAATCAGTGTAGATGAAGGGGAGGAGACAGGTTAAAGAAGGATTTTTAAGCCTTGCGACAATTGAGACATGGATTGTGTATTTGTGCCATTCAGAGGGTGAATGGGCAAGACAAAATATTTAAGTGCCTTTCTAGGTGCAAGGCGCACCGGTTTGAGTGTGTCAAGAACTGCAACACTGCTGGGTTTTTCACGCTCAACAGTTTCCCATGTGTGTCAAGAATGATCCACCACCCAAAGGACATCCAGCCAACTTGACACAACTGTCAACATGGGCCAGCATCCCTGTGGAACACTTTCGACACCTTGACCCGACGAATTGAGGCTGCTCTGAAGGCAAAAGCGGGTGCAACTCAATATTAGGAGGTGTTCCCAATATTTTGTACACTCAGTGTAAAATATTGTTAATGTATCGCGCTCAGTGGGTTAATTAATCGAAACATAATTGTGTGTGTTTTCGGCATGTTATTGTGATGGCGGTGCTAGCATGACCGACTGTGTGGCTGGTCGCGTTCCCCTGCTTAGACGTTGCATGCATCAATCAATGGTTCTGGTTGCGTGCCACGTCATTGACTGTGTCATCGACTGACATTACATTTTAGTCATTTAGCAGACGCTCTTTGCTAGACGCAGATTTAGCAGACGCAGATTGCTATAACGTATGATGTGGTTTAGGGATGGGCACGGTTATTCAAATATCGGAATGGAGGTTAGTATTCGAATACTTGTGAGTGTTCATAAAAAAATTAAAAATAAATCATAGGCCTATTTTAACAATAAAGGCTTTGTCTCAATTAAATACAAGTTTCTATGTGACATTGCTACACACAAGGATATATCATGACTTTAGAAATTCTTAATTTAATAAAACAACAAACTTTTGAATGTTTTTTTTAAAAACTTATGCCCCCTGAAAAGACATACCGTATAGCCTACACAAGTTTCACGCGTGTAGCTTGTTGTTGTTGGCACTACAGTCAGAGGCTCCATGTGTAGCAACGTGAAGTGTGAGATCTTTAAAAATGGAATTCAAATTACTGAATTAAATTAGCTAAATGAGAAGGCGCAGGCTACAATGAGCAACCGACAGGTAGGCTGTTTAAACTGAATGGAGTTGTTGTAAACAAGGACGGGGAGCGCAGCAAAATAGCCTCAACTAGCCTAGCTGGCTAGCTATCATCTAGCTATCATAGCTAGCTACTTAACATAGTTTTGATGCAGTAAAGACAGGCCGGGCAGATGGGATGATATATAACCTATAGCATTTACAAGTTTGTCTAACTAGCGCAAGTCAGTGGCTACTTTTTTCCTCTCTTCCTCCCATGTCACACACCACCGGCCCCTGCCCATCCCCCGCTCTGCTGCAGAGCGCACTCTCTCCCGAGTCGCGCAGGCAGCGCAGCAAGTTTAAACAAAATAAAAAATACAAATAAAGTTTTAGAATATACAGATATCCGGAAACATTTCATGATATTATTCGAATAGTGAAAATATTTCAAATAATCATCCCTAATGTGGGTAGCTGATACTTAAAATACCTATCCAGGTGTTGTAAGAACTGACATGTGTCAGCAACGCCTGGGCAGAGGAACACGTCGACGTGACACACATTTGGTTGATGTATACAACATCTGAGCAGGAGGACGCAAAGGATGAGAACAGTTGGTTGGTTGCAGAGCATCGCCCTTGTCAGGGGCATTCCGAAAGCGATCGAACTTGTACTCGGGCAGTAGGTTATAGATACATTTTCTTTAGCTCCTGGAATGGATATAGTAGTTGACAGGATTGACAAAATCAACAAACAGAAAGATGATGATGATGGTTGAGATTTTCTGCAATGCTACTGCTACTTTTCTTCCTGCCTATCGCCTCTAAAATTGCAACTTTACTGCAATCAAAAGGCATGCCAAGACTTGTTACATTTACATCATAGACTAGCCTACTGTCTGTGGTTGTCACAGCAATGTAACAATACATTGTAAGAATGATAGACATATATTGCTATAATAGCATATAAAACATATTTTTATTTTTATGAATTACAGTATTTAGTGTTTGTTTGGATTGAGGGCTTTTGACACTGTGAGGCTACTCTGTTCCTAATCTGCTTGGGGAGGGAGGGAGATTATTTGGGCCTGTAGAGGGTGGTTCTACTTCTGGCGGGATATTGAAATGTAAACACTAACTATTTGACACGTCATTAAAAGCGATCACTAACACATTCATTTCACACCTCAGAGTATGTGGTCCTCTGTAGCTCAATTGGTAGAACATGGCGCTTGTAACGCCAGGGTAGTGGGTTCGATCCCCGGGACCACCCATAACTAAAAATGTATGCACACATGACTGTAAGTCGCTTTGGATAAAAGCGTCTGCTAAATGGCTTATTATTATTATTATTATTATTATTATTATTATGCAGTAACACTCCTCTAATAGGGTGTAGTACTAGGTAGTTATATTTGCATTCCATGTCAGACCATACCAGAAGTTGTTTTACATTTTAGCAGACGCTCTTATCCAGAGCGACTTACAGTTAGTGAGTGCATACATTTTCATACTGGCCCCCCGTGGGAATCGAACCCACAACCCTGCCGTTGCAAACGCCATGCTCTACCAACTGAGCTACACGGGACTTTTGAATACTTATTTCACAGCCAAAGTGCAAATAAGCATTTGTTTTGTGAGTGGGAGGGTAGATTGCGGGGTAGAGCCATTTGAGTACAAATAAATACTCACTGTACTCAATAATAATAATAATAATAATATCATCATGATGATAATCTCGCTTCACCATATTGACCGTAAGCAACCCTGTGTGCTACAAAGGGACAAATGACCTCCGTCGGGAAATTAACTGTTACACTTTGTCCTTCACCTTGTGTGACATACGACAGACAACAATCACCTAAGGGGCTTAACTAGAGGAGCCTTGTATGTGGCAATAACTGCCAATATGTGTCATGTAATGTGATACTGTTTTGTTAGCCTAGAAAAAAAGTGGTAGGAGTGGTGATCTAGAAGGCTGGTTGGGTAAATGGCATCCAATCCATCTGAGTTTACTGGCCCGCTGACACACTGACTGCTTGACACGCTGACTACCTGACAGTAAAATTATCTCAACATATTCCAAGAAAGGAGAAGGGTTGGAGACCAGAGCCATAAAGCTATTGAATTAGCCTCTAGTAGAGAGAACACCGTTATGTGCTTAGGCTGTGACTGATCAACAGAAAGAGGTAGCTAGAGTTTTATTCCCTTTTTAGCATGGTTAGATTGTTTGCGAGATACCTGGTTTGGGTGTGTTGTGAGAAAGAATAGGCCTATTATGTTACCACTTTGAAACGTTTGTCTTTCTCTGAGATATCTGCGATGAGTTTAGGGTTAGAATGAGTCATTTTGAACTTGGGAACTTCTGTGCATAAACCTTAACCTTGTGTTAGTTTGGCCTCTACTGAAACAAACTGGGGACTCCTATTCACATTTCTTTGTTATGTAACCAGTTCAGTTAAGTTTTACTCTGTTGTGGTTGCTCTCCAGGAGGATAGGTCAGAGGTTAAAGGGGATTGGAGGGATTAGTCTGGCAGCCCAGGTCAGGGGTCAACTGCAGAACTGAGTGATGATGTCACGAAATGGAAAATAAAAGGCACCCTGGGAAATAAATATGCAAATAAGGCTTTACACCCTACAGTTTTAAAACAACACCCCAAAACAAGTTAATGTAATACCACATGTGTTCATTCCCTAACACTGAGAAAGTGTAACGGCATCAGCTCTAATAAAAAGTGTTAGTTTAACACTATTTTGGTGGGTCACATATAATTACTAAAAGTGGGAGTTAAAATTCCGATCATAAATTTGCTGTGTGTTATTCTGGCCACTGCCTTCCCTCAAGCTGGGGACAATAATATAAATAGTTGAAGCAGAAGCTCAATGCCAGCGAGAGTAGTCAGATAGCAGACATGGTACTGCTGTACCTAGGGCTGTGACGGTCATGGAATTTTGGATGATGGTTATTGGTCAGCCAAATGACGCGGTCACTGTAATAAACATTCGATTAGGGGAAAAAAATAAGTTATTTTAATTTTGTACTTTTGAAAGAAGCACATTTTCTCTTCTCCTCTCCTGACTGTATGTGCTGCTGCAGGGGGGGGGGGGTTCCCTAGGCTGCCATAGACTTGTTTGCTACAACACCTTGCTTGTTTCAGCAAGGAGCAACAAAGTTTAATCACGTTGTAGAGTCCATGTTACAGCAGAAACGGACTCAATCGCACGGATGCCCGGCCGTCCTGTCTTCAGTCAGCTGTCCTTTCCAAACACAAAAAAACATTGATAAAAACCGGTCATGACGGTCTTCATCCATAACCGTTGGTTACACAGAGAAAGTGTGTCAGTTGGACAGAATGGTCTGGCAGGCAACCGCACTTAAGTGATATCCCACACAACCAACCTGACAGGCCCTGCCCACCCCTCAGCCAATGGGAGCTGTAGCGGCAGAGAGTAGGCAGGGCGGTAGCGTTGCTAGAGTGATCTCCCTGAATGAGTGTGCTTGCAGAATGCTTGCAGATGAGAGTTATATAATCAAGAGGAAAGGGAGGGGGAGCGGGGGATTGGAGAGAAAAGAGAGGGCAGAGGGAGGAAGAGAGCAGGAGCTACTTTTTTTTCATTGCATGCCTGCAGCTGCCCTGTTGCTCTGTGTATTTGAGTCATTACTTAGAGAGAACAGCAGACTTTCCCAGTTTTTTCATAGAAAAAACACATTTAAAGTGATATTTTCCTACATGCAATGTCACAACAATGCATTAAATCACAGAGTTAAGTCATTTTCCTTATATCTATCTGCCTCTTGGAATACTAAAGATCCCATACTTTATGAATAACACAGATTTGGTATCTCTTTCTCTAGCACAAAAATGAAATAGACTGACAGATTGAGTAATGGTAGCATGTCACATTCATAAGTTAGTTGTTTTTGTCTTTGTGTAGCACTATGGCTGCTGTGAAGTAATACAGCTGACCGGCTCCGTCTGTTTAAAAGGAAACATGTTTTTCTTCTTCACATACTGCCCTCCATTTTAGCCACTCATATCATATGGGCCCTGTGTATGTGAAGGGAGAGAGTGGGAGAGAGCGTGTTTGAGGGGGCTGAGTTTTCTGACACATGACTCGTGTCTATTTCTGTCTCTTTCACCTCACTGGGTCTACAGTCAGACAGACAACTTTAGAGACACTCGGCCAAGTTTAGGTGCAAAGCCATGGAACGCCGTTTGGGTCTTTGCGCGTCAAAAAAGATACACGTCAAATAACACTATTTGACGCATCAAATAAGCACGTATCGTTCTTACTCTTCTCAACGAGCAGCGGGTGCTTTGTTACCCCCGTCCCAAAGCACTCACAGGCGGCCCAGTCCTCACGCAGCAGTCCCAGCTGCAGTCAAGAGCGTCCAGACTGCAAATGAATCGCGCATGCGGGAAGCCGCCGCTGGCTGATCCCGCCCTGGCTTACATTCAGGGCGGGATGTAAATATAGGGTGTTTTTTACTCACTTTTTGTCTCTCCCACAACGTTATTCCTCTCTCCTACAGCGTCCATCACAATTACATGCACATTGCCAATTATGCATATTAGGTGATGACATCATTTAGCGACTTCTAGCGACTAGCTTTAGCTTGGTACCTAGCTAGCACCAATGCAACCAGCCTGAAAACAATGATCAGTAGAAACTGCAGTCATTTTCAATATTCTTAGCAATGATTTAGGAATCCATGTGAGTAAGTATTAGCTAGGGAGCCACTTCTTGTTCTCCTATTAAAATAACTAGCTAGCAAGCTACTTAACCCTGTTGCCCAAAACTAACTTTATAAGCAGCCAGCTAGCTTCATCTGGCTAGTATGGCTTGACCGGCACGGGTTATGTGTTGTGAAGCTAGCCACAATAAGGATTAGCCACAATAGTGTAATTTGCGTGTCACCTTCAAAATAAAAGTCGCCCTTTGAAAGTGATGCAGAAGGTTACAATTGGTGGAATCATGCCATATGTAAGACTAGGTCATGTTAAACAAGGTTGAAGTGTTGGAATGTGGAGCAATGAAATGAGGTATCAGCCTACTTGGTGACACCCACAGAACACAACTGTAAAGAGTTTATGCAAATATTAGCGTCGTACCTCTTATTGCAGGACTTTGACTGTGGGAAATCACCTCCCCAGACAGCCTATTGTGCGTATTGACATTCATATTGCAGTGTACAGCCTTACCTAAGGATTGGGGATCAATGAAATGGGGTTTCAGTCTACTCCGTACCCAAGTGCTTTTTTCCCAAAGACCTACTCCGTTATCAGGCTCCAGAACATCCACGTTGTATTGTTTTTCCTCTGGAATAGTGTTCAATACACATAGTAGGTTGACTGGTACAATAAATGTGGCTAAATTCACAGTGGTTTCAGAGTCCCGCAATAAGAGCTACGACGCTAATGTTCTCTGGGTGTCACTGAGTAGACTGAGACCCCATGTCATTGATCCACAATCCACAGGTGAGGCTGTACAGTCAAATAAGTAAGCCCTTTGTTGAGTTTGTATAATAACACTCCAACCTGGTTTAGCATGATCTATTCCATTATGGCATAATTCCACTATTTGTATTAATTTGCATCACTTTGATTGAGACTTTTATCTTGAAGGCGAAACGCAAATTCCACTATTGTGGCTAATCCTTATTGTGGCTAGCTTCACATCGGTGGGTCCGACCCCCATTAATCAAATAAGAACTGTCTTATAAATTAGAGGTATTTTAGATGATGACACCTAGCTAGAAAGTTAGCTAGCTAACTATAGCTACTGAAACAGATTATGTCGTTTTGCTATGTTTTTGGGGAAGAACATTTGTTTGCATCCATCAGCTAGCTAGTTTTTTTTCCAACTAGCTCTGTGCAGTGCTTGGGGAAGTGTCTGCGCTCGTGGGCCAGAGGGGCAGCGGCAGGTGCGCGAGACAACTTTACCAGCATCATAGCATACGTATCGGTGAATCGTTGTGACATGAAATACGGGTGATAGTGTAATCAATGTGTAATAACTACGTAAAAAAATTATGAACGTGTTAAATTATTATATGACGTGCAGTCATATTCAGGTCCTGATTGGTCAACAAGCTTATTTGACGCGTCAAATAGTGTTATTTGACGTCTATCTTTTTTGACACGCGAAGACCCAAACGGCGTTCCATACAAAGCCCTTCAGTCAAATCATTCCTCCGTGCTCCTTTTATTTCATACTATGTTTACTTTCAGTTTTCTTCTTCTCTTTTCTGGATCAATCTATCTGGGGTGTAACTGTACTTAATGTGATTATTGTGGATACATTAATATAATAGTTCGATTTAAAACGTTTACATGCTTTGCAAGAACAACGATTTCCCTAATAATCCGGTTTACATGGACACATCTGAAATCAGGCTACCTAATGGCACTCAAATTGGCAATGAAAGTAAAGGTTCTACTACAGCGACCGTGTTATTTTTGGGAAGCATATTTCATTCTGAGTTCAGACATATAAAGTTTGTCTGTGAAAACTACTTCTAAGACACATACATTCAGTTGTTCCGAACTCAGTTCATTCACGCTAATGAGGGAGGCTCGCTCGGCTGTTGCTAGCACATGGGCAGATCAAATAAACAGCTGGAACAACGATTTAAGGCGTTTACATGTCCTAATAATTCGAAAGATTGCTCAGAAAACCAGGTGTTTTAATCGGCATATGCTTACTTCGATTTTGACCTTACGCCGATTAAGATAAGCAGAGTAGGGTGTTTACATGACTATTGCATAATCTGCCTTCTGCCATAATCAGGTTAATATTGAATTATTACTGTGCATGTAAATGTACTCAGTAACACCAACATAAAACGTCTTAATATGTCGTTGGGCCACCACGAGCCGCCAGAACAGCTTCAATGCGCCTTGGCATAGATTCTACAAGTGTCTGAAACTCTATTGGAGGGATGCAACACCATTTTTCCACGAGAAATTGCATAATTTGTTGGTGGAAAACGCTGTCTCAGGCACCACTCCAGAATCTCCTGTAAGTGTTCATTTGGGTTCAGATATGGTGACGGAGACACACACGCACCCTTTAAACCCCCTATGCTCCTTTGAGGCACCTCTTTCAAAGTCACAGAGATCTCTTCTTCTAGCCATGGTAGCCAAAATAATGGGCAACTCGGCATTTGTATACATGACCCTAAGCATGATGGGATATTAATTACTTAATTAACTCAGGAACCATACCTGTGTGGAAGCACCTTCTTTCAATATACTTTGTATCCCCCATTTACTGGAGTGGTTCCTTTATTTAGGCAGTTACCTGCAGTAGATGCGGCATTATTTAAAGTCAATATTTGCCAATTTCAATACCTTTCTGTCTGCTGCTGCGAAACTCAGAGCACGCAAGGCAGAGCCAAACTGACAGCCTGCCTTACACTTTCACCAACTCTTCCTTCACACTGTGCTAACCATAGCCACATGCCAGGTAGAAACCTGTTAACCGGTTGCAAACGCCAATATTCCTCTGAATCGAAGCCAATGCTAGCCTTGCAAAGTGTCTATAATGTATGTGTGAACGTTTGCAACACCTTATGCAATCACATCTGGTTTTGATACAAGCTCTTCTTGGCTGTGCCCCAAGAGAGATTGGCCTCAGCGGGGGTGTTACTCAATAGTGAGATGGGTGTTTGTGTGTGTAGGCTGTATCAGTCCAAATTCCTGTCCTTATTTTGAGATCTACTAGCTGTAGACTTGACAGGGAATTATACTTTGTATGCATTCTCATTAGGTTTTGATACAGGTTTGATAACTCACTTGATGGCTTAATCTTCACAGCTTTTTCAATATGTTCCCTCTCTCTCTCTGTGTCTCTGCAGCTCAAATAGAAGTAATACCCTGCAAGATCTGTGGGGACAAGTCCTCAGGAATCCACTATGGAGTCATTACCTGTGAAGGCTGCAAGGTGAGCTAGTACTAGAGTTTTTCCACTGTACCACTTCACAAAATAGGTCATGGGAGACTTACTGTCTTAACAATATAAAACCAAGACAAGCTGCAATAGAAAATATCCTTTGTTGTCATCAATGATTTAAAACATCCATGCTATAACATCTAGGTTTATGATGCTGGAATTGTATACATTATGTAATAATTTGACTCATCCCATTGTCTTTCTTTGTGTAGGGGTTCTTCCGCCGCAGCCAGCAGAACAATGCCATGTACTCGTGTTCCCGCCAGAGGAACTGTCTTATTGACCGAACAAGCCGCAACCGCTGCCAACACTGCAGACTGCAGAAGTGTCTGGTGTTAGGCATGAGCCGGGACGGTGAGTCTCTCTCACTCACTCACATACAGTGGGGGAAAAAGTATTTAGTCAGCCACCAATTGTGCAAGTTCTCCCACTTAAAAAGATGAGAGAGGCCTGTAATTTTCATCATAGGTACACGTCAACTATGACAGACAAATTGAAAAAAATAAATCCAGAAAATCACATTGTAGGATTTTTAATGAATTTATTTGCAAATTATGGTGGAAAATAAGTATTTGGTCACCTACAAACAAGCAAGATTTCTGGCTCTCACAGACCTGTAACTTCTTCTTTAAGAGGCTCCTATGTCATCCACTCATTACCTGTATTAATGGCACCTGTTTGAACTTGTTATCAGTATAAAAGACACCTGTCCACAACCTCAAACAGTCACACTCCAAACTCCACTATGGCCAAGACCAAAGAGCTGTCAAAGGACACCAGAAACAAAATTGTAGACCTGCACCAGGCTGGGAAGACTGAATCTGCAATAGGTAAGCAGCTTGGTTTGAAGAAATCAACTGTGGGAGCAATTATTAGGAAATGGAAGACATACAAGACCACTGATAATCTCCCTCGATCTGGGGCTCCACGCAAGATCTCACCCCGTGGGGTCAAAATGATCACAAGAACGGTGAGCAAAAATCTCAGAACCACACGGGGGGACCTAATGAATGACCTGCAGAGAGCTGGGACCAAAGTAACAAAGCCTACCATCAGTAACACACTACGCCGCCAGGGACTCAAATCCTGCAGTGCCAGACGTGTCCCCCTGCTTAAGCCATTACATGTCCAGGCCTGTCTGAAGTTTGCTAGAGTGCATTTGGATGATCCAGAAGAGGATTGGGAGAATGTCATATGGTCAGATGAAACCAAAATAGAACTTTTTGGTAAAAACTCAACTCGTCGTGTTTGGAGGACAAATAATGCTGAGTTGCATCCAAAGAACACCATACCTACTGTGAAGCATGGGGGTGGAAACATCATGCTTTGGGGATGTTTTTCTGCAAAGGGACCAGGACGACTGATCCGTGTAAAGGAAAGAATGAATGGGGCCATGTATCGTGAGATTTTGAGTGAAAACCTCCTTCCATCAGCAAGGGCATTGAAGATGAAATGTGGCTGGGTCTTTCAGCATGACAATGATCCCAAACACACCGCCCGGGCAACGAAGGAGTGGCTTCGTAAGAAGCATTTCAAGGTCCTGGAGTGGCCTAGCCAGTCTCCAGATCTCAACCCCATAGAAAATCTTTGGAGGGAGTTGAAAGTCCGTGTTGCCCAGCGACAGCCCCAAAACATCACTGCTCTAGAGGAGATCTGCATGGAGGAATGGGCCAAAATACCAGCAACAGTGTGAAAACCTTGTGAAGACTTACAGAAAACGTTTGACCTGTGTCATTGCCAACAAAGGGTATATAACAAAGTATTGAGAAACTTTTGTTATTGACCAAATACTTATTTTCCACCATAATTTGCAAATAAATTCATTAAAAATCCTACAATGTGATTTTCTGGATTATTTTTTCTCAATTTGTCTGTCATAGTTGACGTGTACCTATGATGAAAATTACAGGCCTCTCTCATCTTTTTAAGTGGGAGAACTTGCACAATTGGTGGCTGACTAAATACTTTATTTCCCCACTGTACGTGCAAGTATTCTAACCCAGAGGATAACTCATGACAGCGTTATACAACAGTTATTTCCAATCCACACAGACATTGACTTCCATTCTTCCCCTTCTCATGTCTCCATCCAGCCGTGAAGTTTGGCCGTATGTCTAAGAAGCAGCGCGACAGCCTGTACGCTGAGGTCCAGAAGCACAAGAAGAACCAGGAGTGTCTGAACCAGGGTCTGTCCCTGTCCAGGGAAGACGTGGCTGGGGGAGAAAGCGAGTGGGACGGGCACGGGGAGCTCAGTCGCTCCTACAGCAGCGGGGGCTCCACCTCCACCCTGAGTGACCTGGATGACATCGCAGCGCTCCCCGAACTGTTTGATCTGCCCTTGACCCCACAGGAGGCCCACGAGTACTGCAGCCTGGAGCTGCAAGAAGACCACGGCGGAAGCACTGGGAACACCTCCAATTCTTCATCATCGTCATCATCCTCTCCCATTTCATCCAATCAGAATTCTCCCCAGCAAAATCTACTGGATGTCACCGACGCCAATGGGATCAAACACGAGTACCAGATGTTGTCACTCACACACACGCTCTTGGCGCACACACACGCCACGCTGCTAGAGCCACTGCCTGATGACTGCCCTCTTATGGATATAGGTAAGAAATCTATTACTATTGCTATAACTAACAAAGTTTCCCATTATCAATAAACATGTTATCTGTAGTGGTCTTGTATTCATAAGTGTGCCTGTGTTGTTTCTGTTTCAGAGCGTATCACCCAGAGTGTGGTCAAGTCTCACTTGGAGACGAGTCAGTACAGCTCTGATGACCTGAAGAGGCTGACATACAATGGGATGCAGTACTCACCTGAGGAGACCCGCAACTTCCAGTGCGAGGTGAATGCACACTCACACTCACTCACATTGCACTCACCATCACAATACCTAGTATAATATATTGCATTATCGTTGTATTCAATTATTATCTCTCTCTTTCTCCCAGTCTGCAGAGTCTGTGTGGCAGCAATGTGCCCACCACATCACCAATTCCATCCAGTACGTGGTGGAGTTTGCCAAACGCATTACAGGCTTCATGGACCTGTGTCAGAATGACCAGATCATTCTGCTCAAAGCAGGTCAGGACCTATATATACATGCACACATGCTAATTAGACTGACTGCTCAAATCACTTCAGTTCTTACAGGACATACACACTGATACGCAAAACCAGGTGGGCATGTTTACACAAGTAGTTATTTCTGTGTGACATGCACACTCTCTCTTATACACACACTTACATATGCAAACAGCCATTATTTCAAACCGTGTACCATAGAAGCACATGACAATTCCTGTAATGTGAGTGAAGAAATGGTGTAAATGGTTTATCTTGCTAACTTTGGCTCTTGTACTTCTTTTCTCCAACCTTCTTCCTTTTTGTGCTCTTTTTATTTGTATCGGTTTGTTTTTTTACAAACCACACATCACTGCTCTGACCACTTAACCATCTCTGAAACCTAAATGTATTTATATAATTTATCATTATATCTGCAACACACACAAAGACATTTCTTTTACAATACTCCATATTATACCATTTGTAAATGTTTGAAATCCTTTTTGACAAATCCTTGGTTATCTCTATATTGTCCTGCTGATTTTCTAAATGTTCAAATGCCTTACATCTGCTGTCCTCCAATCTGAAATATTTACTTTTCATTGTGTGTTTGTGCATGTTGGAGCATTTTTCGTCTTCTTGGTTTTCCCCTCCCTCCTCTTCCTCCATCTCTCCATCTCTGTGGCTCTCTATGGTTGCCATTGCAGGCTGTCTGGAGGTGCTGTTGATAAGGATGTGCAGGGCGTTTAACGCCACCACAAACACCATGTTCTTTGATGGCAAATTTGCCTCCGCTCAGCTCTTCAAAGCCCTCGGTAAGTGTCTTATAAATAGGCTACTCTTTCTGTGATACAGTTGAATGTATACGGTTGATAATGTTAGCGACTGCAAATTAGCCTGATCTAAGACCAGCCTGACCGCTGCTCTTTATGTAAGCTCGTGAGATTCTGATGGTAGTATGAGGCTAACTCATACAATTCAATGAAAACTCAACATGGTGTCTGGATATCTAATATTGGGATATTTCTCTGCAGGTTGCGATGACCTGGTCAGTGCCGTGTTTGACCTGGCTAAAGGTCTCTCCCGCCTGCAGCTGACCGATGAGGAGATGGCTCTGTTCAGCGCCGCTTGCCTGCTGTCCCCAGACCGACCATGGCTAACCGACAGCCAGAAGGTCCAGAAGCTACAGGCGAAGGTCTACCTGGCTCTGCAACACAGTCTGCACATGAGCGGGGCTGCTGACGAGAAACTAGACCAGGTAAGGCCCAGCACACTCCACGGCACCACAACAACAAAACACAGCCCACAGTCTCTAGCCATGGCCCAGTTGTCATTAGCTGAGATCCACCATATTGGAGTCACTGGTGTAGCATATGTCTCCTCTCCAATAACTTTTTTATGATACGCTCCTCTCCAGAATATCCCAAACAGCTGCATATGCATATTTTATAGGGCCTTATGGCCTGAATGATCTTGTGCTGTAGACATTCTGACATTCTTTAAATCTAACAAAGACAAACATTTAACCAGTCTAGTGCTGTAGACCGGATCTATCCCATTTAGCTTAGCTTAAGTCCATACACATTTCATGCATTCTCTAGATTTTTCCCATTCCATCCCACCAAGTCCATAGATATTGATTGTGTTTTCCTGACTGATCCCGGTGTGTCCCCTCTGTAGATGGTGTCCAAGCTGCCAATGATGAAGTCCATCTGTAATCTCCACATCGACAAGCTGGAGTTCTTTCGTCTGGTCCACCCCGAGACCGCATACAGCTTCCCACCACTCTACCGGGAAGTGTTTGGGAGTGAGATCTCTCTCCCCGACTCTACAAACAACTCCTAGAGAGAAAGAAAGAGTGAACGTGTTAGCGAGAAAGAGGGAGAAGTGTGGAGGTAGGGAAGCGGAAGGAGAGAATGAATGAGTGAGGAATATAAATAGTGACCTCAAAAATAACCAGCAGTTAACGAGACAATCCAGGACTTCAAATACTCAGTCTCCCAGCATCCTGTGGTGTTAGTCTTCCACTATCCCAGCAGGCCATGCACCTTACACTACAGACTTCACCTTCATGGTCCTTTTGTACCGTAGCACTTTGGACAAACTAATAGGTGATATGCATATTCTACAGTATGCACATAGATCATTTAGCATTAGAACATCATTTTACATGAATGTACCTCACTGACAAGCACCAATGCACCAGCTAGAACCCCACACCAAATGTAAATACTAACACTGCTACAGTTCGACTGGTCAAATTAGAATCATTAATTTATAGTCCCACAGACAGTTCATGGCAGTACCCATATATGTAGGCTACATATACAGTACCAGTCAAAAGTTTGAACACACCTGCTCATTCAAGGGTTTTTCTTTATTTTTACCATTTTCTACATTGTAGAATAATAGTGAAGACATCAAAACTATGAAATAACACATATGGAATCATGTAGTAACCCAAAAAGTGTTAAGCAAATCAAAATATATTTTATATTTGAGATTCTTCAAAGTAGCCACCCTTTGCCTTGATGGCAGCTTTGCACACTCTTGGCATTCTCTCAACCAGCTTCATGAGGAATGCTTTTCCAACAGTCTTGAAGGAGTTCCCACATATGCTGAGCACTTGTTGGCTACTTTTCCTTCACTCTGTGGTCCAACTCATCCCAAACCATCTCAATTGGGTTGAGGTCTGGTGATTGTGGAGGCCAGGTCATCTGATGCAGCACTCTATCACTCTCCTTCTTGGTCAAATAGCCCTTACACAGCCTGGAGGTGTGTTTTGAGTCATTTTCCTGTTAAAAAACAAATGATAGTCCAACTAAGTGCAAACTAGATGGGATGGCATATCGCTGCAGAATGCGGTGGTAGCCATGCTGGTTAAGTCTGCCTTGAATTCTAAATAAATCACAGATAGTGTCACCAGCAAAGCACCCCCACACCATCACACCTCCTTCTGCTTCACCGTGGGAACCATACATGCAGAGATCATCCGTTCACCTACTCTGCGTCTCACAAAGACACAGCGGTTGGAACCAACTATTTCAAATTTGGACTCATCAGACCAAAGGTCAGATTTCCACCGGTCTAATGTCCTTTGCTCGTGTTTCTTGGCCCAAGCAAGTCTCTTCTTCTTATTGGTGTCCTTTAGTAGTGGTTTCTTTGCTGCAATTTGACCATGAAGGCCTGATTCACGCAGTCTCCTCTGAACAGTTGATGTTGAGATGTGTCTGTTACTTGAACTCTGAAGCATTTATTTGGGCTGCAATCTGAGGTGCAGTTAACTCTAATGAACTTATTATCTGCAGCAGAGGTAACTCTGGGTCTTCCATTCCTGTGGCAGTCCTCATGAGAGCCAGTTTCATCATAGCGCTTGATGGTTTTTGGGACTGCACTTGAAGAAACTTTTAAAGTTCTTGAAATGTTCCGCATTGACTGACCTTCATGTTTTAAAGTAATGATGGACTGTTGTTTCTCTTTGCTTATTTGAGCTGTTCTTGCCATAATATGGACATGGTCTTTTACCAAATAGGGCTATCTTCTGTATACCACCCCTACCTTGTCACAACACAACTGATTGGCTCAAACGCATTAAGAAGGAAAGAAATTCCACAAATTATCTTTTAACAAGGCACACCTGTTAATTGAAATGCATTCCAGGTGACTACCTCATGAAGCCGGTTGAGAGAATGCCAAGAGTGTGCAAAGCTGTCATCAAGGCAAAGGGTGGCTACTTTGAAGAATCTCAAATATAAAATATATTTTGATTTGTTTAACACTTTGTTGGTTACTACACGATTCCATATGTGTTATTTCATAGTTGTGATGTCTTCACTATTATTCTACAATGTAGAAAATAGTAAAAATAAAGAAAAACCCTTGAATGAGTAGGTGTGTCCAAACTTTTGACTAGTACTGTATGTTGTGCAGGTGTGTACTCACTAGCCCTAAGGGACCAAGATTATGATTCAGTTATTACACAAACATAGGCACTTGTTCTGACCGTGTTTGGTGCTGCCCTTTGTAGGCTTTTAAAATGCATTGAGAAACCTCAGTCCCACACCCCCTTCCCTTGTTAATGCCACTTAGAGACAAGAAGAAAATAAATGATCTTTAATTTATATACACATTTATAAATGAATGAATATTTTAATTAAGAATGTATATAGATAAATATGTGGGTATATATAGAGAGGGTGTGAGTGAGATGGAGAGAAAGAGGGAGATGAAAGAGAGAAAAAGGGAGTTAAAGGAAAATGGACTCCAGTGATCTCAAGAAAAGCACTCTTGGAAATGTATTTTTTTCATGGACTGTTTTCCTCTCTCGACTGGACTCAGGTTTCCACGGCAACACCCACCCCCATTGCAACCTGATGGGGTTATGTACTGTATGTCATGTGATCAATGGGGAGGAGGCTGAACACTCTTTGCCTAGTGGACACTCCCGGGGTAGGCAGCCCAATCACACAAAGGCAAAGGAGGAGACACGTTCTTGGGCCAGTATCTGAACTGTACAGACTATGGCCCAACATTGTCAATGACCCAATATTGACAGAAACGTAGGACCCTTGCCTCAGGAGACCGCTGAAATAACAAAGAGTCTTGAGGAGAAGAGTTTCTCTGTGAGAGTCCCTAACCAGCAACAGCCAGCCAATAGGAATAGGCCCCATTCACTCATAGCTTTTCTTTGGGTTACAGTTAAGTTTGTCTGTATCATAAGCTCTCTTTGCTGATTGGATCAACTGTATTATTTTTGTACATTGCTGTCCTGTGTCCTCCACTGACTGTATGTCAAAGATATTTCCTATCCACTGTCCCACTGGGCAGGATGGACTGAGCTACCAGCTACACCCCTGAGTTAGGCATTGATGTTAATTAGGTTTATGATTCAGAGAGGGCATCTCTTAACCCTTTGAAGAGGATGGATGGACAGCATATCCTGATTATACTTCAGTCCTTATTGAACTGTAATGTTCCGGAACAGAATATTGATAGTAAGGTTCTAAGAACTCACTCCAGAAAGGGTTCAAAGTGACTCTTGAGCGACTCGGGGAGCTAGCTGTTTTGTCTGGGTCCTCTCACCAGCAGTGTCTTCTACTACCCTTGTATTCTTCTCACCCATAACCTTGATCACTGTGTACGTAAGCTCTATTTTTGTGAATGGTACTCAGTGTCTAAAGACCTTTTCTCTTTATTCTCGATATTATAACACAATCTGAATTTTAAAAGACATAGGATCAAGAAAATAAAAATAGATTAAAAAACATATTTTATTCTTGGGATTTAATGTTACTTTTGTTGTGATTTTTATTTCTCTGTTGGTCTTTGATCTTTTTATGTCATCACCTTTTTGTCTTGTAAAGTCAGTTATCTATTTTTTTAAAGAAGAACCTAGGGAAATTCAAAAAATTTATAAAATAAAAAAATCTCTCTCTTCCCCCGTAAGACAAAATGTACAAGAGGTATTTTGCTAGTTAAATCGTAAACGAGTCAGTCAGCTCGATATATATTGTTGTACATTGGGATACATTACATGTTTAAATAATGTAATTAAAGTATTTCTTTTGAATCAGTGAAGTCTGTCTTTTAAAAATGTAAATTCCCTCATCACAAACGTGGTTTATTCACATAAAAAATATAATACCACTTACAGCATGTAATAAAGTGGTAATAGTATGGCAACAAGTTCACAATGAAAACATTATTTGCCTAGATATCCCTTAATTTCAGTATAATCATATTCTTGTTTACAGGGTAATACACCATATACTTTGTGCTGTGCTATAGTATAGAGGGGGTAACAAAAATAATATCTGAAAGGACTAGATAGGTGTGAATATTATCCTAATGGCTCCCCCTAGCCTTCCAACAAGCTAAGTGGAGCTTCTGCAATTTTGCTCTCACTGATCCAGACTGTGAACACAGAAGTGGTAGGAGTTTGAGGAAGGGGCTAGGGACCTAAATGAAACTGGGCGTATGTATAACACATTAGCCTGGTCCCAGATCTGTGCTTTTTCCTACTCCATTGTCATTGTTTGGCATGACAATTCCTTAAGAAGTTGGCAAGAGAGCAGAAACAGACTAGGACCAGGCTAATAACAACACATCACATTCCAAACTGCAGAGTGGGACCTGGATCATTCAGGATGGCATCACATTGTAAAATGTATTTCACTGAACAGACATGATTCTCTGCATGTAGAAAAGGTATTGGCCAATTGACATCAGCGCCATCATTTTTTATATATCATCTGCAGCATTGTGAATATTGCACCCCTCTGAAAAAGGCACAAATGTTGCCAAAAACATTCACCCCTTGCCAATGGGAAAGGAAAGTGAGCCGACTGGGATGCATCCATTGTCCTCAGCAGAGCTGTCACTGACTGTCACATCTACGGCCCACAGCAAGTCCCTTCACCGATATCTCATTTCCTTTACCTGTACTGCTGTAGGGGGGATTGGGTAAAGGTGAAAGAAGATTCCAAGTGGCATCCACCTTTTATTGTAGCAACCACCTGTCCTCTCACAAATCAGCAGATAAAGAAGATGGCTAACACCTAACTCCTCCTGACTTCAGTCTGGAATGCAGTGGCGGCTCCTGAAAAAATTCTCAGGAGGGGCAATTTTTCTGATGATTTAGGTGACCTACACACATTTAAAAAAAGATATGTCCAGCAACAACATGAAGACAGGGGCAGCATATAAGTCAATACCAGAAGCATTTATTGACTGATCTCAAAAGTGTTGGCTTACCAGGGTTGGTGGAGCCCTCAGTTTCATCTTTGCCTCGCAAAGCTAACTCAAACACTCCGCAAAACTTCACACACTGGATTAGCCGGCTGAGGATGTGGCGGTTCTTGCTAATGTCGTAGTAAATATATTTGTTATAGTGAATATGGAATATGATATGTTGAGTAAAATGTTGTGCTAAGATCTATTTAGGTCAGGAGCTGGTTATAAGTTCTGTTCCTATCCAATAACAATGGACAAAAGGGTCCTATCTTGTCAGCCTTGTCAGCAGGTGGCCAAGGACAACACCCACGCCATAGGCCTCTCAGTTCTTCCAACTCACGAGTTCTTGCTCTGAGGACACACACACACACAAACACACACACACACACATCATCACTGTTAAACACACACACACACACACACATCATCACTGTTAAACACACACACACACACACACACACACACTAAAATCCCCTCTCTTAGGCTGAACATTTGAAGACAGAGAACCCGACTCAGAGCCAATGCAACAGTGACAGTAGCCTGCAGGGGACCTCGCCCAACTCATCAGGACCAATCAGAAGATCAGAACTACTAGATTGAACCTACTTCATTTATTGCATAAAATGTCTGCACACAATGTTTCGGGGCTCTCTTCAGATAATAATAATAATAATAATAATAATAATAATAATAATAATATGCCATTTAGCAGACGCTTTTATCCAAAGCGACTTACAGTCATGCGTGCATACATTTTTGTGTATGGGTGGTCCCGGGGATCGAACCCACTACCTTGGCGTTACAAGCACCATGCTCTACCAGCTGAGCTACAGAAAGTGGATACTCATGGATGCGCATTGCAATTGTAAAATGTCAACACAATTGGAGACACCACGTCATTTTTGGAGACATGTTATTGACAGTAAACTATTGTAGATGCGACTGCTAACTAACTAAAACATTTTAGCTGGCTAGCTAATCATCTTAGCTAAATGTGGGGCAAACAATTCAGTTATTTACCGTTAATTTGAGGGATTGGGGTGAAAGAAATCGAGTTACATAGTGATACTTTACGATATACTGTATTGACAATATCGCAATATTTTAGCGCTAGTTGGCTGTACCTGCACCAAAACACCATTATTGTTCCTTCATAGCTTGTTCTCAATCTTTTCACATTGGGAGCCAATTTGTTTTCAGCACTTTTATTTCCATGACTGATCAAAACTCGTTCTCATGGCTTTCTGATCCCTCTGCAACAGACATATGGTGCGCAATAAAATCACAGTATCGAATCGCAATACGTATAGAATCATGAGACTCGCAATGCTGATGCATATATCTTATCGTGAGGTTCCTGGCAATTCCCAGCCCAAGTTCATTTGCCACAACAAATCTCTTCGCTAGCAAACGCGATGTCTTCTCCAAAACGGCAATGTGTCTCCAGCAATGTTTACTTTTTTGACGTTCTATGGCATCTCCACTTTCCAAGCATATATGACCACATGTAATATTTTGGTAAGTGATGCAAATAGTGAACTATGTAGGGCCAGGATGTAAAATATATGTAGCTGCAGCAATTTCTCTTATCTGATATGGTAAGTAATGGGGCTTAATTTATAGCTCCCTAAGAGTTTGACGAACGGGTCCGTGAACGCGATTCCAGATATATTTACCTCTGAATAAACTGCCTTTATTACACCATATCCACATCCAGTAAACTTGTGATTATCAACACTAACCTCATCGTTGTGGCGGCGGACAGCTAGCCTGTATCCCTTGTCATCCAGTTGAGTGAGTGGCAATGTCTTTTTTCGTTCGTACCAATTTTTGGAAAATCCTCGGGTGTAGGACTTTCCGCCTTTAGTAGAAACCTGTTGAATTATTAAATTTGGTCTGGGAGGTCCTAATTGTTTCGTTGCCAATTTATCTTCATTTGTTCGCCGACAAAAAGGAACTTCTTTCAAACAATCCACTCTTTTCTCAGTTACGTTCATGGTTACGTAACGTATGACGAAAGCGCGTAAGTGCAAGCCCACAGACACCCATTGAGATTGTATTGAAGGCTCTGAAATTTGAAAAAAAAAGATTTTACATGGGAGTCTATGACAGAAGTTCTGGGCGATTTTCAATCTGACTGAAATCGCCCCAAAAGGGGGTGGAGCCATTTGAAGCACGACTTTAGCCTGATTCGACATTTAGTGGCAGTGTGGCACTGTGGCAGATCAGACGTATAGATTACAACACTGATAACTACTGTTGCCGTGATATAATTGATTAGAAAAAAAATCCCTTCCTTTTCCCGTTTGGCAGTGCGTCGCCCATATCGCCCTATTGAACAGGCCGTCCCTGCTGGAATGGCTCTTTGATGTTGTTGGCACAATGTGTAGATTAATGAAAGGGGGCTGTGTCTCTCCTCTGTGTCTTTCTCACTCAAAAACTCACACGCAAAACCATACACAGCCCCCAACCATTACATCGGTAAAAATTTATAATACAAACAATGAGGTCTCAACCCCCGAGAAAAACAACAACATTTGAGACAACCAATCAAACCGTCGCACAATTTCTGAGCTAATATTGCATCAACAAACGACCTCCTTTCCAGACCAGTGTGGTCAGAGCTCCTGCGCTGTGAGTCACGTGGGGCTCATCAGCCAGGCTAGAAGAGATGAGGAGCATAATCAAATCGGATCCTTTTGAAATACAATAAAGGGCCAGTTTCCTGGACACAGATTAGGCCTAGTCCTGGACTAAAAATACAATTTCAGTAGAGATTTTCCATAGTCCGCCACATTGGACGTGTCATAATACCCATAAACAGGGAAATGTTCCAATGGTTTTTCCGCCATTCATTTTTCACATCATGAATATTACAAAAAAATCAAATTAATTGTGTGTTTGGTCTAAGCTTACTTTAACATTATGTTTTGATAGCCATGTAATTCTCTCTCGGACAAGGTGAGTTTTATCAATATATTCGCCTCAATTTACTCGCAAAAATTCACAATGCTAATTATTACTAAAAGTTCTATATCGTGGAGCTCCGCCCCATAGGGGAGCTATGCTCCTAGTGGTTTACCCTCTGCCCTAGGGCAGAGGGTAAACCACTAGGAGCATAGCTCCCCTATGGGGCGGAGCTCCACTCATAGAACTGGAGTTACACTCCGGTAACCAATCGTTACCTTGTCCAGAGAGATTTGCGTGGTTATCAAAACATCACGCCAGGGTAAACCTACTCGAAACACATACCTTATATGAAGTGGTTAGTTGCAAAATCCCAGATGGAAAAATGAATGTTGAAAAAAACGATTGGAACCATTTCCGGGTTTTATGACTCATGCTCTTCAATTCAGAACTTGGTTTAGCCTAATCAGTGTCTGGGAAACTGGTCAGATGTGTTAAAAACAGAAGGGCTGTCATAATCTCGCGATGTTGTGCCACTGGGTTTAGAAACGACAGTATGTGCCCACACCATTCCAAAACAGAAAAGTTTATTTGTAACATATTTATTTTAAAAAATTGGAAGGAAAACTATTTCACTCATATTGTAAGTAATTATAGGTCATATTTCATAGAAATCTGGGAACACTGGACAGTTACTTTAATCCGCTTGGACAATAGTGGGAGTTGCAAAATCATCATCTAGCCACAGATCTAGCAGCTACTACGCCTTACAGGAAGTATGGTTGCCAGGCAAGTTCCCCTCGCCAAGGCATAAAGTAACTAGCTTGAAGAAGTGTATGGTCAGAGCAGCAGAGAAACTTCAGCGAGCTATTCCTAAAATCAAACTTTCAGTAATTATTTTAAATCAGCTTGCACGTAAAGAAATAAGCTAACATCCTGCTGCAAAAATGTCTGTTGCAGGCTTCAAGAAACAATTTTATAAAGCCAGCCAGGTCAGTGAACAACAACTTTTTACTTCGGCTAACGTTAGCTTGCTAGCTAAATTAGTTGGATTGCTAGCGTTAGTTCAATTTATGCAAAATATATAAATGTAATTTTTGACAAGAAAATATGTGACCCACATTTTTTTGTTAGCTAAATTATTCAACGTTTAATTTAGTCTAATGGCTAACTTCAGTGGACGGAAAAGTCCTGCAAAGTTAAATCGGCATTGCGCCAGTGAGTTGGGTACGTTAGTTAGCTACTGTTAGCAGCTAGCTAGCTGTCAGTTCAGCACGGTTTAGAAACTGACTGTGCTGTTACTTTGTCACGTCGTTATGCGATTGACACAATGTTTACATTTACTTCGGCTAGCTCACCACAATGTTTCAATTTACCATAACAAAAATGAGTTTGAAAACAGCGCCATTGCAGTGATTTCATTGTATAAGTTTGTATAGCTAAATTAGCTAGTGAGTTTCGTATCAGAATGTTGACTTGAAATACTTTCCCCCCTCTTTGTCTGCTGAGTTAAGCAGAAAAATTCAGCCACTCTCTCTTGACATCCTGGCTTGGGTTTACTGCCAGATTGCCCTTTGAGAAATGGGTAAAGCAGGGTAGATTAGAGGTGAATTAAACTAGCTGTGTGAGTGTGAGAGAGAGATACATTCATGGCAGGTGAATTCCTCACTCACACGATGAGTAGCACGGTCCCTACTCGCCAGATACAAACATGCTTATTACCCTTTTGTGGAATGTATTGCATGATGTAGTTGTCACTAACAATAGCACTTATCTAATAATAGGTTTGTTATTGCATTGGATGGATATGAGACTCATTGTAGCCTTTGCAGATACTATCAGAATCTGCATTTGGCCTCAAGGGAAGTAACTACAGAACAGGTTGTAAGTAGTCCTAAGGAAATCAACCGACAGCTTTGAGAGAGAGAAACTGTTGAAATGGGCCTATTAGATTTTTGTAAATACACTGGAGGCCCTCCATAAATACTGCTGTAACACAATGTGTTGTGTGTGTGTGTGAACTGGATTGGCATCTGACTGTACCACTCACCTCTACAGCATATCCTAGTCTCAGACAGGTTATTTGGCATATGCACCAATTAGGCTGGGCCTAGTCACCCTCAAGCCCATGTCATTAAATGTCCCTAGGAGAAATTAGGACAGGGTTGAACATGAGTGTGCAGAGACTGACGGACCCTTATTATGAGGTCATCTGCTATGTATGAAAAATGTATGCACTCACTAACTGTAAGTTGCTCTGGATAAGAACTTCTGCTAAATGACTCAAATGTAAAAAAAAAAAAAAAATGTAAATGTTATAGGGGCCTGTTTTGGAAATATGAGTGCGGTCTGTTGTAGTGTTGTCACGATTAGACCTTGTCTACGATATTCTGCTCCAAATATCGCGATATCCAATATAATCATTTTGCCATGTTAATGACAATGTTTCCAGACTGCAATTTTTGTGCTTATTTACAATATTATAGTCGCATTCTCATTAAATAATGTTAATGTGGTGAAACAATATGGCTTAGTTAATCCATTTAGATGTCATTTTCAACATATTGATACAGCCTAACTGATAAAACTGCACCGTTTTGATTAGCACATTTCAAATATAGTATAGTCTTGCGCTTCACGATACAGTGAGGGAAAAAAGTATTTGATCCCCTGCTGATTTTGTACGTTTGCCCACTGACAAAGACATGATCAGTCTATCATTTTAATGGTAGGTTTATTTGAACAGTGAGAGACAGAATAACAACAACAAAATAAAAATAAAATACATGTCAAAAATGTTATAAATTGATTTGCATTTTAATGAGGGAAATAAGTATTTGACCCCTCTGCAAAACATGACTTAGTACTTGGTGGCAAAACCCTTGTTGGCAATCACAGAGGTCAGACGTTTCTTGTAGTTGGCCACCAGGTTTGCACACATCTCAGGAGGGATTTTGTCCCACTCCTCTTTGCAGATCTTCTCCAAGTCATTAAGGTTCCGAGCCTGACGTTTGGCAACTCGAACCTTCAGCTCCCTCCACAGATTTTCAATGGGATTAAGGTCTGGAGACTGGCTAGGCCACTCCAGGACCTTAATGTGCTTCTTCTTGAGCCACTCCTTTGTTGCCTTGGCCGTGTGTTTTGGGTCATTGTCATGCTGGAATACCCAACCACGACCCATTTTCAATGCCCTGGCTGAGGGAACGAGGTTCTCACACAAGATTTGACGGTACATGGCCCCGCCCATCGTCCCTTTGATGCGGTGAAGTTGTCCTGTCCCCTTAGCAGAAAAACACCCCCAAAGCATAATGTTTCCACCTCCATGTTTGACGGTGGGGATGGTGTTCTTGGGGTCATAGGCAGCATTCCTCCCCCTCCAACACGGCGAGTTGAGTTGATAGCATTGAGGAGTACACCACATCAGTCACTGGCTTCATCAATAAGTGCATCGATGATGTCGTCCCCACAGTGACCGTACGTACATACCCCAACCAGAAGCCATGGATTACAGGCAACATCCGCACTGAGCTAAAGGGTAGAGCTGCCGCTTTCAAGGAGCGGGACTCTAACCCGGACGCTTATAAGAAATCCCGCTATGCCCTCGGATGAACCATCAAACAGGCAAAGAGTCAATACAGGACTAAGATTGAATCGTACTACACCGGCTCTGACGCTCGTCGGATGTGGCAGGGCTTAAACTATTACAGACTACAAAGGGAAGCACAGCCACGAGCTGCCCATTGACACAAGACTTCCAGACGAGCTAAACCACTTCTATGCTCGCTTCGAGGCAAGCAACACTGAAGCATGCATGAGAGCACCCGCTGTTCCGGATGACTATGTGATCACGCTCTCCGTAGCCGATGTGAGTAAGACTTTTAAGCAGGTCAACATTCACAAGGCCGCAGGGCCAGACGGATTACCAGGACGTGTACTCCGAGCATGTGCTGACCAACTGGCAAGTGTCTTCACTGACATTTTCAACATGTCCCTGACTGAGTCTGTAATACCAACATGTTTCAAACAGACCACCATAGTCCCCGTGCCCAAGGACTCTAAGATAACCTGCCTAAATGACTACCGACCCGTAGCACTGACGTCTGTAGCCATGAAGTGCTTTGAAAGGCTGGTCATGGCTCACATCAACACCATTATCCCAGAAACCCTAGACCCACTCCAATTTGCATACCGCCCCAACAGATCCACAGATGATGCAATCTCTATTGCACTCCACACTGCCCTTTCCCACCTGGACAAGAGGAACACCTACGTGAGAATGCTATTCATTGACTACAGCTCAGCGTTCAACACCATAGTGCCCTCAAAGCTCATCACTAAGCTAAGGATCCTGGGACTAAACACCTCCCTCTGCAACTGGATCCTGGACTTCCTGTCGGGCCGCCCCCAGGTGGTAAGGGTAGGTAACAACACATCTGCCACACTGATCCTCAACACAGGGCCCCTCAGGGGTGCGTGCTCAGTCCCCTCCTGTACTCCCTGTTCACCCATGACTGCATGGCCAGGCACGACTCAAACACCATCATTACGTTTGCCGACGACACAACAGTGGTAGGCCTGATCACCAACAACGATGAGACAGCCTATAGGGAGGAGGTCAGAGACCTGGCCGTGTGGTGCCAGGATAACAACCTCTCCCTCAACGTGACCAAGACAAAGGAGATGATTGTGGACTACAGGAAAAAAAGAGGACTGAGCACGCCCCCATTCTCATCGACGGGGCTGTAGTGGAACAGGTTGAGAGCTGTCCATATCACCAACCAACTATCATGGTCCAAACACACCAAGACAGTCGTGAAGAGGGCACGACAAAGCCTATTCCCCCTCAGGAGACTGAAAATATTTGGCATGGGTCCTTAGATCCTCAAAAAATTCTACAGCTGCACCATCGAGAGCATCCTGACTGGTTGCATCACCGCCTGGTATGGCAACTGCTTGGCCTCCAACCGTAAGGCACTACAGAGGATAGTGCGTACGGCCCAGTACATCACTGAGGCCAAGCTTCCTGCCATCCAGGACCTCTATACCAGGCGGTGTCAGAGGAAGGCCCTCAAAATTGTCAAAGACTCCAGCCACCCTAGTCATAGACTGTTCTCTCTGCTACCGCACGGCAAGCGGTACCGGAGTGCCAAGTCTAGGTCCAAAAGACTTCTCAACAGCTTCTACCCCCAAGCCATAAGACTCCTAAACAGCTAATCATGGCTACCCAGACTATTTGCTTTCTTGAGCAGGGGGACCTTGCGGGCACTGCAGGATTTCAGTCCTTCACGGCGTAGTGTGTTACCAATTGTTTTCTTGGTGACTATGGTCCCAGCTGCCTTGAGATCATTGACAAGATCCTCCCGTGTAGTTCTGGGCTGATTCCTCACCGTTCTCATGATCATTGCAACTCCACCAGGCCGAGGGAGGTTGACAGTTCTTTTGTGTTTCTTCCATTTGTGAATAATCGCACCAACTGTTGTCACCTTCTCACCAAGCTGCTTGGCGATGGTCTTGTAGCCCATTCCAGCCTTGTGTAGGTCTACAATCTTGTCCCTGACATCCTTGGAGAGCGCTTTGGTCTTGGCCATGGTGGAGAGTTTGGAATCTGATTGATTGATTGCTTCTGTGGACAGGTGTCTTTTATACAGGTAACAAGCTGAGATTAGGAGCACTCCCTTTAAGAGTGTGCTCCTAATCTCAGCTCGTTACCTGTATAAAAGACACCTGGGAGCCAGAAATCTTTCTGATTGAGAGGGGGTCAAATACTTATTTCCATCATTAAAATGCAAATCAATTTCTAAAATTTGTGACATGCGTTTTTCTGGATTTCTTTTGTTATTCTGTCCCTCACTGTTCAAATAAACCTACCATTAAAATTATAGACTGATCATTTCTTTGTCAGTGGGCAAACGTACGAAGTCAGCAGGGGATCAAATACTTTTTTCCCTCACTGTATATTGTCAATGTCAAATATCACAATATTTGATTAATCATATATCGGCCCATTCCTAGTCATGATACCCACATTTTAATATCACTACTTTATACCAGGGGTATTCAACTCTTACCCTATGAGGTCCTGCTGCTGGTTTTCTGTTCTACCTGATAATGAATTGCACCCACCTGGTGTCCCAGGTCTAAATCAGTCCATGATTAGAGGGCAACACTGAAAAAAAACACAGTGGAACTGGCTTTGAGGTCCAGAGTTGTTTCAGGGCTCTATATCATCATGATACCACAGAAGAAGAAAAAAAGAAAGTGGGGAGATGGACTGATTTTCCTTCTTTTTTTTCAGGGTTTCCCACTCGAAATCACACCTTTTTATTTATTTATAGGAGGGGAAAAAACGTGGATGTTCTAAGTCCACAACAATGCTCAAATCACACAGGAGACCATTTTTGAGGTTTGGGAAAAATCTAAATATTGATTTGAGTGTAGTTACCATTTAATTCAAGTGCGCATGCACCAAGGACTGTGGTTAGCAGTGTTTATTTAGCGCACATGGAGTTTGCAAAACAAATCCCCATTTGACTGGTGCAAATAATCATGATTCTGCAAAGTAGACGTATACTAGTTTGTACTTAACTTGAGAAGGTTTTTGGGAAAGTCTTTCCATCTACCTGAAGACTGTTATCATTAGCATTGCTAACGGCTACACAAACGGGAATTCCCGTGCCGTTTCCTCTTCAGAAAGTTGCAGGGAATACGAATCACTGATGCATTCTGTTCATGTCTTATGATAAACTTGAGAAAATGTATTACTTTTCTAATAAGTTCAATATATTTAGTTGATTTACAAACGTGAGACACATTTGATAGATAGAAGAACCAAAAGTAACATTCTAGTACCGGACCGTTCTTCATGTTATAGTATCGAAAAAGTACCAAAGTTTTGGTACACCGTGCAACAGTAGTCTGTTGGTGTGTTACTCCCACTTTGTCTGGTGGGGTGACTTGTTCGCTTATGGGTGTGGGCCATGGTGTGTTTCGTATATCTTGCAACGCAGTAGTAGTGCCCAAACCGGATTCCCGGGTCATTATTTAAGCCAGGAGAACAGACCAGGTCAACAGCCTGCCGATAAACACAGTCACTTCCACACACACTATCTCACACACACTCACATGCAAAGCATTATGCACATACAATAGAACATCAGTAATAGTCTGTTGGCTTACGCGCACGCATACACACACACATAGACCCTCTTGCGCTTCCTCTTCTCTCTGACGCAGTTCAAGTTAATTTGTTAGTCATGGTCAACATGAACATGAAATGATGGGTTATCACATTTTTTACACCTATGACATTGAAAACCAATACGTAATTGCTTCATTTTGTATCACTGAACTCCATGCATTAGCCTGTTCCCATTTCATAATATTGACTGTATTGTCTTATGAGGAATTATTTCAAGTTGGTAATTTTGATAATTTTGCTCCTCTCAGGTAAAAAAAAATGAGTAGCCTACTCATTGCTACATCTTGAACCGCAGATCATGGAATAGGCTACGGCTACATTAATGCACAGAGAGAGAACCTGCAAAACCGCTGGTGATCATCATGTGAACACACACCAGAGAAATGTGTTGAGAACATGAACAAACATGCCTTAAATATGTTCCCACTCCCAGGCAGGCCCATCTCCAGTCCTACATGTTATGTCATATAGCATAATGTGGATTACAGCTATCAGTAGCTGAAGCCTGGTCACTGGGCATGGCATGTTATGTGACTGACTATGGTAACTGCAACAGTTATTGCACTTAAGGTGCGACCTGTAATTTCATGATTTATGGCAGCAAAGATATTATTGCCCCTGCAGGACTGAAGCAGGCGTATCGTCTTTGAGAGTGTATTGCACACTGATGGGCCGGTTATCAAGGTTGATGAGTAGTTACTAGTTGATAAGTTTAATCAGTTGTGTAAAACTTCTGGAATGGAGCAAAAGCCTGCACACACTGTGGATCTCCATGACTTAGATTAAAGAACACTGCTAATATAAAGACTGATTGACTAACCCATCTGCTGTGTGCATGTAGTGAGATAAAGGCCCTGGAGACAGCTGCACTGAGTCACATGGTGAAGGAATATACAATAAGAGTCTGTTTGATTTTACCTGCCAATCAACCAAAAGCTTTGGTGCATGTGCACATGGATGTGTGTGTGTGTGTGAGAAAGTCTCTGTCTGTGGAAGTGTTCCTGTCTGTTGGTGACTTGTGGGGTCCAAGGGCTATTATTTAAGTAATAATGCATTCAGTATGAAAAGAAAACAAAAAAGTGGTCATCTGAGTGCTCGTCGTCCTCCTTGACCTGACTGCAGTTCGGCATCGTAACAGACTTCAATGGGCAAATGCTCTCCTTCGATGGCCACTGGCACGCTGGAGAAGTGTGCTCTTCACTGATGAATCCCAGTTTCAACTGTACCGGGCAGTTGTGTGAGCAAGCGGTTTGCTGATGTCAACGTTGTGAACAGAGTGCCCCATGGTGGGGTTATGGTATGGGCAGGCATAAGCTACGGACAACGAACACAATTGCATTTTATCGATGGCAATTTGAATGCAGAGATACCATGGCGAGATCCTGAGGCCCATTGTCGTGCCGTTCATCCGCTGCCATCACGTCATGTTTCAGCATGATAATACACCGCCTCGTCGCAAGGATCTGTACACAATTCCTGGAAACTGAAAATGTGCCAGTTCTTCCATGGCCTGCATACTCACCAGACATGTCACCCATTGAGCATGTTTGGGATGCTCTGGATTGATGTGTACGACAAAGTGTTCCAGTTCCCGCCAATATCCAGCAACTTCGCACAACCATTGAAGAGGAGTGGGACAACAATCAACAGCCTGATCAACTCTATGCGAAGGAGATGTCGCGCTGCATGAGGCAAATTGTGGTCACACCAGATACTGACTGATTTTCTGATCCACACCCCTACCTTTTTTTAAAGGTATCTCTGACCAACAGATGCATATCTGTATTTCCAGTCATGTGAAATCCAGAGATTAGGGCCTAATGAATTTATTTCAATTGACTGATTTCCTTATATGAACTGTAAATCAGTAAAATCTTTGGAATTGCATGTTGTGTTTTTATATTTTTGTGCAGTGTAGACTTTCACTGCTTGGAGTAGTCATGTCCTGTAATGAACCAGCACAAACTGGAGAAGAGCAAACTTTCTCCATCACGTGGTCAAATGCAACATTTCACTTATATGCTACTATTGTCTGAATTAGGCCTGCTTTGTTGTGATCTAAAAGTCATGTCCTGTGCAGAATGGATGTGAAAGAGACTTGTATTCAACGTATTATTCTCCTCCCTTTCTCTCTACCTGATCCTTTGTAGATGGTGAGTGAGAAGGTGGGGGGTGCAGAAGGAACCAAGCTGGATGAAGACTTCAAAGATTTGGAGAAGGTAAGGGCTCGGTCCCCTTAACAAAAACACACACCTGGACAACAAACCACCTACAGTTTGTTACATAATTATGTTGTACATAATTCTCTTACTCTTTCTCTCCTCCCCATAGAGGGCAGATGTTACCAGCAAAGCGGTGGTGGATGTCATCTCTAAAACCTCTGAGTACCTGCAGCCCAACCCAGCGTCCAGGGCCAAGCTGACCATGCTGAACACAGTGTCTAAGATCCGGGGCCAGGTGAAGAGCCCTGGCTACCCCCAGGCTGAGGGGCTGCTAGGGGAGAGTATGGCCAAGTTCGGACGAGAGATTGGAGAGGACACAAACTTTGGTAAGAAAGAGAAATTGGTTTCATAAACCACCATAATAGTTGTATTTTAGTCTTTGGCCCTCAAAATACAGAATTCCAGGTGTGTTTGTGTGTGTGTATAATGTAGTGACCACTTAAAAGAGTACTCAACAGAAGAACCTTGTCCTTTTTGGCAGGTGAGTGGATTGTGTATCCACTCCTGTAACTGTGTTTGTCCTGTAGGTGGGGCCCTGGTGGACGTGGGCGAGTCCATGAAGAGGCTGGCCGAAGTCAAGGACTCCCTGGACATCGACGTCAAACAAAACTTTATCGACCCACTGCAGGCCGTCGTCGACAAGGACATCAAAGATATCCAGGTACAGATCTAGAATGAGATGAATGAGTGATTCTCAACTCTCCCCCAATGTTACACATTTTTGTTCTAACCTTGCACAATCAACTAATGGAGGGCTCTCTCCTTCTCCTTCCTCAGCATCATCTGAAGAAGCTGGAGGGCAGGCGTCTGGACTACGACTATAAGAAGAAGCGGCAGGGGAAGATCCCAGACGAGGAGCTGAGATCGGCCCTGGAGAAGTTCCATGAGTCCAAAGAGATGGCCGAGAGCTCCATGCACAACCTGCTTGAGACTGACGTGAGTCATACCTCAGGGGTGAAGGGTTAGAGGTTAGAGGTTAGGGGTCAGAGTTGGGGAGTCATACCAGAGACAGACAGCCACAATCAATCAATCAAATTTGTATCTATCAATCACATTTTTATCATAGTGCCAGGATAGTTTTTGATTCCCGGGACCACCCATGCGTAAAAATGCACACATGACTGTAAGTCGCTTTGGATAAATGTGTCTGCTAAATTATAGACAGCTAACTGCCAAAATAATGGAAACACAATTAGGGATACAAAGTATATTGAAAACAGGTGCTTCCACACAGGTGTGGTTCCTGAGTTAATTAACCAATTAACTTCCCGTCATGTATAAAAATGCTGGGTAGGCCATTATTATAGGATGACAATGCCCCCATCCACAGGGCACGAGTGGTCACGGAATGGTTTGATGAGCATGAAAACGATGTAAACCATATGCCATGGCCGTCTCAGTCACCAGATCTCATCCCAATTGAACACTTATGGGAGATTCTGGAGCGGTGCCTGAGACAAGGTAAAATCATGACGTCAGTGATCTTCAGGTCGGAGCTCTAGAAAGGCCAGAGTTCCCGACTTGGAATTCCGAGTTGGATGACCGGTCAAAATGTATTTTCCCAGTCGGAGCTCGTTTTTTCAGTGTTCCCAGTTGTCTTGAATTCACTGAAGTCTGAGATTTCCCAGTACCGAGTTTCCAGTTGTTTTGAACGCGGCAGAAGTCAAGCTTGGTGGACAGCCTGTCCAATGTATTCAACCTTTTCTGGCCCATGGTGTTGCGTGTGAATGTTTATCCTTTTAAGCTTGGAAAAGAGACCCTTAAACCCAGACTTGGACCACACACCCTCTCCATCGAATAGCTGGCAGGTGAAGCTAAATAGTGATTGCTTTGCAACGCTTGCAGTTAGCCACTGATTCCTTCCAAACCACTCATTGTTGAATTTGCGATTTCCATCTTGTTGTGTAATGTTTATGTCCAATGGCCGATGAGCACCGATACGTTTTATCTATAATTTCTCTTCATGTGACAAGGATTGATTGATTTATTTTTATTTCACCTTTATTTAACCAGGTAAGCCAGTTGAACAAGTTCTCATTTACAACTGCGACCTGGCCAAGATAAAGCAAAGCAGTGCGATAAAAACAACAACACAGAGTTACATATGGGGTAAAAAAACATAAAGTCAAAAAATACAACAGAAAATATATATACAGTGTGTGCAAATGTAGCAAGTTATGGAGGTAAGGCAATAAATAGGCTATAGTGCAAAATAATTACAATTAGTATTAACACTGGAATGCTAGATGTGCAAGAGATTATGTGCAAATAGAGATACTGGGGTGCAAAATAGCAAAATAAATAACAATATAGGGATGAGGTAGTTGGGTGGGCTAATTTCAGATGGGCTGTGTACAGGTGCAGTGATCGGTAAGGTGCTCTGACAACTGATGCTTAAAGTTAGTGAGGGAGATAAGAGTCTCCAGCTTCAGAGATTTTTGCAATTCGTTCCAGTCATTGGCAGCAGAGAACTGGAAGGAATGGCGGCCAAAGGAGGTGTTGGCTTTGTGAATGACCAGTGAGATATACCTGCTGGAGTGCAGACTACGGGTGGGTGCTGCTATGGTGACCAATGAGCTAAGATAAAGCGGGGATTTGCCTAGCAGTGATTTATAGATGGCCTGGAGCCAGTGGGTTTGACGACGAACATGTAGTGAGGACCAGCCAACAAGAGCGTACAGGTCACAGTGGTGGGTAGTGTATGGGGCTTTGGAGACAAAACGGATGGCACTGTGATAGACTACATCCAATTTGCTGAGTAGAGTGTTGGAGGCTATTTTGTAAATGACATCGCCGAAGTCAAGGATCGGTAGGATAGTCAGTTTTACGAGGGCATGTTTGGCAGCATGAGTGAAGGAGGCTTTGTTGCGAAATAGGAAGCCGATTCTAGATTTAACTTTGGATTGGAGATTCTTAATGTGAGTCTGGAAGGAGAGTTTACAGTCTAACCAGACACCTAGGTATTTGTAGTTGTCCACATACTCTAGGTCAGACCCGTCGAGAGTGGTGATTCTAGTTGGGTGGGCGGGTGCCAGCAGCGTTCGATTGAAGAGCATGCATTTAGTTTTACTAGTGTTTAAGAGCAGTTGGAGGCTACTGAAGGAGTGTTGTATGGCATTGAAGCTCGTTTGGAGGTTTGTTAACACAGTGTCCAATGAAGGGCCAGATGTATACAAAATGGTGTCGTCTGCGTAGAGGTGGATCTGAGAGTCACCAGCAGCAAGAGCGACATCATTGATATACACGGAGAAAAGTATCGGCCCAAGAATTGAACCCTGTGGCACCCCCATAGAGACTGCCATAGGTCCAGACAACAGGCCCTCCGATTTGACACACTGAACTCTATCTGAGAAGTAGTTGGTGAACCAGGCGAGGCAGTCATTTGAGAAACCAAGGAAAAGGATTTGCCAGTAGATTGTCGACGTGATTCATGATGACTGCTTGCTAGCTAAGATTTTGAAAGTATGATGTTGACATGATCAGTCCAATCAAAGCTACGGTGGATATAACGTGATTTGACGTAATTTTATCTGTGGCCAATTACCTTGAGCCTTCTTGGATGGGCACTTCTAATGTAACTCTATGGCAGCACCCAAGGAGGCTTGAACTTTCTAGCTCTCCCTGTAGATTTTGCGGTGGCGTAGTGTCCCGATGAGTAACAGAACACTGAGCCAATCACGGCGCAACTAGAGACGATTACCAACCCCTACGCTCTATATTTTCCGCTGGCTGCCCCTCCCCCACAGAAAGCACTGAGCTAGGCTGAAACCCCTGCATTTTGGAGCTCCCTTACTCAAGAAAGCAAAAAAGAGACCATGTTTGAATGCGGCTTTATTAACTGTGTCCCACCTGCCCTGAATGACATGTCGCCACTGCCTGTATATAGTGCTTCTTACAAATGAATTGGTCATAAAGTGCTTCCTTAACAGAAACATATGTGCCTAAACTCCTCAATAGCAAGTAGAAACAACAGTGACAAGGAAAAAAGGGAGCCTGTTTTCCATTGGTTGTCTGGGTAGATGATCAGAGCTAGTATGATCGTCATGCCATATGAGGCTTCATACTCTCAAACCTAGCATTAGCATTGGCACTAGATTTGGCATCAACGTTAGTATTAGCCTTGATGAGTATTTCAGGACCAGAATGCAGTCAGCTTACCACGACTACATAGCTGGTGAGTGGAACAGTTATGTAATGTCACAGCATTGTGTGTATTAGCAACTGAGAATAAGTCTAACCCGTCTCAGATTGCCTGGGGCCTCATTTGTAAATGTTGCGTATGTAAATATACCCCAAAACATGCATGCGCTAGTTTTCCCACAAAAGTTGGCATTTATAAAAACTGAACTTGACGTGAGAATGTGCTAAGAAAGGAAAACAACTAGATGCATCCATTTGCAGTTAGTAGGCCTAAAATCTCTGTTTAAAAACATATATTCTGAAATAATTAGACATTGGAAACTATTTCTTATTTATTTTATTTTCATATCCATTGCAGGATAAATTCCTCCCCTTTTCTGGCCGTGATGCATTCCCGAAGTAGCCATACAACAAATGACCATGCGCATCTCTAATTGAATTGGGCCCAGTAGCCTAGTAAATAGATAGACTATGTATTTCAAGCTTTGCTGTAGTGTAGCCTATACCATTCCATTGGCAGCACGGTTTATAACAGGCTACAGTCAAATTTAACAGGTGAACAGACAGTTTATCTTTTACATTGAAGTATGTATGCAACTACTGTAAGTAGCCTACTGTAATGTCAATGTTTTTGAGTAGCCTAGGCCCTAGACAATGTTTCAGAACTTGCAGGCAGTCCAGCATATTTAGGTTGGGGGTAAAAGTCGATGCAAAACATTGTTGCGTTCAAACGTTCTGCTGACAGGTCCACAACAATTAGCCATAGTTTTTTCTTTAAGAATCTGTCAGTCCTTTGCCAGATACAGCATAAGTTACTGCAAAATATTAAAAGATTCTGCCAACACCTTCAAAGACATTTGATTAAATTTGCCATTGCTCTTTCTTTTAGAAACTGACGTGGCCTAATTCAAATAGTTCTAAATGATGTAGCAAATAAAGGGTGTTATTGTCACCATAAAAGGTGAATGGAGGGTGTTTTCCAGGCAGAGTTATAATGCTAGTTCACGAGCGAGCAGTTTTAAGACCGGTCTGATTTATAACGGGAAACATATGTATGGCGTGTGCCAAGTTTATAAATCTCAATATTTTTAGACGTACCTATTCATATCAGAAATTGCGCACAAAGATATTTAGTGTAACATTTATGCAACGGTTATAAATGAGGCCCATGTTAGGTATTTACCTTTTATTTGATCAGGGGTGAGGGGAGAGTACAACACGTGTTAGTAGGAACAAAGCAGTTTTGAGAGTCCGAAAATAGACCTTGTGAGGTGAGAGGAAGAAGAACAATAAAGCAAACATGCCAAAGTGTAAATGTGCCATGTCCCCCTGTATTAATAATATATCTGACTGATTTCTGTGTAGGTGGAGCAGGTGAGTCAGATGGCTTCTCTGGTGGAGTCCCAGCTGCAGTATCACAAACAAGCCGTGCAGGTTCTGGAGGAGCTGACTGACAAACTCCGAGAACGGTATTTCAGCTGTGTGTGTGTGTGTGTAGACATTACAATTCAGTTGAAGATATTTGTGTTGGTTGTTACTGTGTGTGTGTATTTGCGTGTGTGTGACTGAGTCATCCCCTCTCCTGTGTGTGTATCAGGGTGAACGAGGCCCAGTCTCGCCCCAGGCGGGAGTACACTCCTAAACCCAAACCCTCCTTTGACTACGGAGAGCCGGAGCACTCAAACGGAGGATACTCTCCCACTGCCAACTCCCCTTCATACTCGTCAGGTAAGACTGACCCTTAACTGTGTGCGTAGTGTGTGCGTGCTTTTGTCTCTGTCTGTATCTGTCTCACCAGCCCAGAACTGATCTTTCTCTATGTATGTATAGCCCCCCTTGTAGAAGTCCCATCCTTCCACAGAACACTGTCCATGAAGATCAATCGACACTGTGAGTGTGTGTGAGTCTGTGAAAAACTCACTTCAGTCCAGGAGTTTTTTTAAATAACATGGAATGGTGTGTGTTGGATGCTTTAACCCTTCCATCCCCTGCATGTCACCACAAAGAGGATATGGTTGGTCACTAACACACACTTGCTCCGGCCTCTACAACCACTAAACTAACCCTGTGCACTGGAGATGGTAACGGTTCCCTTCAGCCCTGTGAGCCCAGCGGTTCGGAGGTTTCTGAAGTGTTCTGGTTCCGGAAGGGTTCCTCTCCTGCATCTCCCTCATTTAAACTCTGGAAGTGGTCCTGGTTTGAAAATGCTGACCAGAAGAATGCAAAATTCAAGTTCCTTTTTCTCTTTCCCTTTCCAACACATTCCTCTCCTTCCCTGTCCCCAGCCTCTGAGCCGTGCGCTAAGGCAATGTATGACTTTGAGCCGGAGAACGAGGGTGAGCTGGGCTTCCGCGAGGGCGACATCATCACGCTGACCAACCGCATCGACGAGAACTGGTTCGAGGGCACACTCCGCGGCCAATCAGGATTCTTCCCCAACAACTACGTAGAAGTGGTCGTGCCCCTGTAATGCTCAGAGAGGAGAAGAGAAGGAGAGGGAGGGAAGGGAGGAGAGAGGTAAACCAGAGAGGGCATCTCAATAGTCTAAAGTGGCCTCCAGTTCATGGTCACTGGTCTAAAAATGCAGGACTGATGCCTACAAGGAGATCTCGGTGTAAGAAAATTCGATGAGGAAAGAGGTCACTTTAGGTTATTGAGATTCACCCAAAGATGGATGGATAGAAAAAGTGAGGGAGAGAGGAAAAGGATGTTGATTGAGAGAAAAGTTAGTACAACATTGGGGTGGGTGTATCTTTGTTTTCATTCTCTATGCACCTGTGCACTTTCTACACTTCACCTCCCTTACCGGGAGATATGAAGAAGGGGTTACTAGAGGAGATGTTTGTGTTATTATGTGTGACCTGTACCCATGAACACTACCAGGCTATGCTGTAAAATTGCCTTGAAATTGTTGCCTTTAATCACTCATTTACTTAACGTTATTGTTCTTATTTCTAGGCAAAATAGTTTAAATATGTTTTACTCTTCCACAAGTGGGAATCAAAAGCCTGTTCATTTTAATGCACACGCGCCCTCCTCTTTGATATACAAACACAAAATCCATACACCCATTATATTCCTCCCTGAAGTGGAGCGTTAGATGGGTCGCCGTTTTAGCAGTTAAATGCTGCCCTCTGCTGGTCTACGTGTGTTAGACCTTCAGGAGTAGGATGAAGTTGCCCATAGATATGGATCAGTTTTGCGTGTTTCCCCCTAATGGTTAATTTCATGGTCCTTTTTTCTAACTCGTAATCTATCCCATACTTGTAAAATGTGATTTGTTCAGCTGGTATGTGGAATAACTAGCCTGTTTACCAGCCTGTTTCTACTCAAGCCAACGTGGCCATTGTCTTGGCATGGTAACAATATGGTGTTGTTGGAAACAGTTGGGCACCTAGGCTAGTGAATAACTGTAGTGAATGGTCCTTTTCTGTTGGCATACACACATCTCTGCTGGTCAGAGTTGTACTATGTCTCTTAACACGATCTCTGTTTGGTACTGTTACTGCTGCTAGGCTGCCTTTCATAGACTCCGTCTGCAATACCCCTGTGCCTTCCTCCCCCTCTCCTCTGGATCTCTGCCTTACACTAACTTTTATATGGCCAAATGATCAAAAAGGGAAACTTTGCATTTCCCACCCCGTCCTTAGTTCTGAATGTGTTTTTGTGTTCTAACTCTGATTTGTAGCAATCTGTACCTTCTGACAATAACCCTTGTCTCTGTGTGCCTGAGGGCTGAAACCAAAGTACCAACTTTTTTTTGAGAGTGGAGATGGATACCACAGTGGCCTCCTATGATTGACTTGCTACTGTCAGTCTGCGTACGGTCAGTAAGGTGTGTGCATGTCTGTCAGTATGCATCGCTTGTTGACACTGCTGGCAGTGTCTTGGAGAATGTATTCAGGTTTTCTAGAGCATGCATTTACAGATGCTACCAAAAGGGGATTTGAAATCACATTCTTCATTGGAGAAGTATTTTAAAGAAGGGTAGTTGTTTTGTATTTACACATGTCACCCCCATGGTGTGTGTGTGGGAGAGAAAGAGAGGAAAGAGTACTGGATATGACCATGAACTTGTTTTTCTGGGTGTTACACTGTTCTAGTTTCAGTTCCACCTACACCTTTTACCCAGAGCCTCAACTGTAAAGATATGAACTCTACACACAGACAATAACTGGTTCTCCTTGATATCTAGTTGTTTCACTCCATCACAGCACCCGTGGAACTGGAACAGAATCTTTTATTTAGAAATGGCACAGGACAGCTTATCCCCTACCCCCACTCGCTGGCTCTCTGCCCCCATTCCTATGCCCCCTTTACTCCCCTCCTACCCCTCTCTCACACCTGCCCCGGGTCCTTCCCTATTGTCATCCCTAATCCTCCCCCTCGAGCCCTGCCCCTCTCCCATCACTACAGAACTCTCCCTCCCCATCTCCCTCTCTCCACTCCTTCCCTAGAACATGCAGCTCACTACCAAAAGAAACCTAATATCCCTTGTGCATTTTGGCATGTTCCTCTTAACTTAATGTTTACATGTGTCTCTTGTTGTCTGTTATATTCGTTGGATTGACATGGTTTGGGGTTTAGTGCCTCTGTCAGTGAGTAATGTTTAGGTTCAGGTGTGGTTTGCCATGGCCCATTAGCCTAACTAAAAATAACTACGAAGGGGGACCGAGGTGGGGGGGAGAGAAGGGGCTCAGGTTGTGCCAAGTACCTCGTATACCTGTTTAATAATATAACAAAGGGCTCAGATCAACTTTGTCCGTTTTTGCGGACGTGTGTGTCGTCAACTATTCTAATGCCATTGGTGACTAATTATATTTGTATGTTTTTCACACTACATTCGTAGCTGGGGTAGATCTACTAAACCCCACAGGAGTACCATATTATTTGGATATTATGAAAATAAGTATTATCTTAACTAACTTTATTTGAATATACAGAATCATATTGGAAGGTGTCCAGTGTACATTTATAGTATCCTGCATGTGTCTCTATATGTAATGTGTCTTGCTTTAGCGATGATGCCTCATTTTGAGGCTCAGTTTTTTTTTTTACTGTGACGCTCTCCAGGGATCGAGGCTTGAACCGAGGCAGGATTATTTCTGGATTATCTTTGTATTGTCATGTATAATCTCCTGTGTATTGTATATTTTTGTTATGATGTAAAGGGGAAAGGATTCTGTCCTTTCGCTTCTTAAATAAATATAAAGGAAAGTGAAGTGGCCCTCAGTGTGTTGGTTGTGTCTTCAGGTTTACAATGCATGATTGGATGGATTGTTTTCTTTTTGGGGTCCCCTGTAGCTCAGTTGGTAGAGCATGGCGCTTGCAACGCCAGGGTTGTGGGTTCGTTTCCCACGGGGGGCCAGTATGAAAATGTATGCACTCACTAACTGTAAGTCGTTCTGGATAAGAGCGTCTGCTAAATGACTAACATGTAAAAATATAAATTCCACTATTTTCAGAAAAGTCTCATTCATTAATACAGTGTAGTTTCGATATTGTACACACATTTTGAATGAAATGATGTAGGTAATGTTAGCCTAAATTAATAGAATAATCTAATCAGTGGTTTCAAAAACACAAGTCGATTGTCAAAAAATAAATTGATCAATCAGGCTCTGGAATAAATGTCCAAGCAGACTATTCCAGCAATATATTTGAGATGTCACAACCAATCTCTAACCCTCCTGAAGAAGCCTAGCCCAATCAAAGCAAACTGCACAATAAACCACACAATGACATATCCTATCCTGACTGACACATAAGGACGTGCACGACAGCCAGCTGTTGGCGGATATCCATGGTGATATCTCATCCGAGGAAGGCGTGTCATCTCCCCCAATTACTAAGCACCCCTTTGTCCTCGGTTTATGCCCAGCCAGCCAGCGATACTCATGGCGACTGCACCAGTCAAACAGCGCTCGGCAACGAGGGCGCAGCTCCCGCCCTGCTACTACGAAGGATACCTGGAAAAACGGGGACCGAAAGAAAAGGTAGGTGCAGCCATACCGTCAATGCGCAAATGTCGGTGCATTGCATTGCATGCTGTGTGAGTGGCTGCATAGTGTCGCCCGGATAGCGCGCGGCGGCGAATTCCTTGGAAACCCCATTCTGCGAGAGCTGTCAACTTCCTTATTGTGTGCGAATGGGCGAGGCTTGAAAAAACTGGCAGTGATTTTCATCTAGCGGTACACTTGCTTATTGCGCACAAGTGATTATTAGCGCGTAGGCTAAGCGTCATCCTATTAGCCTAGGGTTGGAATGGACACTGAACTTAAAAGGATAACACCACATACATGTCCCGGTGAATGTAGCCCAGTCAAGACATTATTTGTCATTATGTTAATAAAAACGCAAATAATTATATGTATAGGCGTATTCTATTGGCAAATCTCAGTATAACCAAAAAGGAAGGCTTGGGCTGGCTCAGTGATTTTTGACAACTGTAAATGTTTGACAGCTGATTTTGAATATGGCCATCCCTATCTCTGAGTGATAGTGCCACTGTGCTATGTAGTTTGGGAGAGGAGAGGAGAGAAGCATGGGGTTGTGTCAGTGGCCAGGCCAGCTGAGCAGTGTGGGTTGTGGTGCTGCATGTTAATGACACCGCCTGGGCACAGCTGGGAGGGAGGTGATGGGGGGATTGTGGAACAAAGACACACACACAGACCAGATATTTCGGCTGGGGTTCAGGTGCACTCTATTGAAGGGAGGATCACATGGCCACAGATTGACAACAGCTGTGGTGCAGATTCATCCCCTGAGACCTGGGATCACCATTGGGCCAAAGTGTGTGTGTGAGAGGGAGAGAAACTGTGTGTGAATATACTGTACCAGTCAAAAGTTTGGACACACCTACTCATTCCAGGGTTTTTCTTTATTTTGACTATTTTCTACATTGTAGAATAATAGTGAAGACATAAACTATGAAATAACACATGAAATAATGTAGTAACCAAAAAAGTGGCGCAGTGGTCTAAGGCACTGCATCGCAGTGCTAGCTGTGCCACTAGAGATCCTGGTTCGAATCCAGGCTCTGTCGTAGCCGGCCGTGACCGGGAGAGCCATGGGGCGGTGCGCAATTGGCCCAGCGTCGTCCAGGGTAGGGGAGGGAATGGCCGGCAGGGATGTAGCTCAGTTGATAGAGCATGGCGTTTGCAACGCCAGGGTTGTGGGTTCGTTTCCCACAGGGGGTATGAAAAAATAAATAATGTAAGTCGCTCTGGATAAGAGCGTCTGCTAAATGACGTAAATGTAAACGTGTTAAACAAATCAAAATAAATGTTATATTTTAGATTCTTCAAATAGCCACCCTTTGCCTTGATGACAGATTTGCACACTCTTGGCATTCTCTCAACCAGCTTCACCTGGAAGGCTTTTCCAACAGTCTTGAAGGAGTTCCCACATATGCTGAACATATGGCTGCTTTTCCTTCACTCTGCCGTCCGACTCATCCCAAACCATCTCAACTGGGTTGAGGTCAGGGGATTGTAGAGACCCGGTCATCTGATGCAGCACTCCATCACTCTCCTTCTTGGTAAAATAGCTATTACACAGTCTGTAGGTGTGTTGGGTCATTGTCCTGTTGAAAAACAAATGATAGTCCCACTAAGCCCAAACCAGATGGGATGGCGTATCACTGCAGAATGCTGTGGTACCCATGCTGGTTAAGTGTGCCTTGAATTCTAAATAAATCACAGACAATGTCACCAGCAAAGCACCGCCACACCATATCACCTCCTCCTCCATGCTTTACGGTGGGAACTACACATGCAGAGATAATCCGTTCACCCACACCGCGTCTCACAAAGACACGGCGGTTGGAACCAAAAATCTCCAATTTGGACTCCAGACCAAAGGACACATTTCCACCGGTCTAATGTCCATTGCTCGTGTTTCTTGGCCCAAGCAGGTCTCTTCGTCTTATTGGTGTCCTTTAGTAGTGGTTTCTTTGCAGCAATTCGACCATGAAGGCCTGATTCACACAGTCCCCTCTGAACAGTTGATGTTGAGATGTGTCTGTGACTTGAACTCTGTGAAGCATTTATTTGGGCTGCAATTTCTGAGGCTGGTAATTCTAATGAACTTATCCTCTGCAGCAGAGGTAACTCTGGGTCTTCTATTCCAGTGGCGGTCCTCATGAGAACCAGTTTCATCAAAGCGCTTGATGGTTTTTCCGACTGCACTTGAAGAAACTTTCAAAGTTCTTGAAATTGTCCGTATTGACTGACCTTCATGTCTTAAAGTAATGATGGACTGTCGTTTCTCTTTGCTTATTTGAGCTGTTCTTGCCATAATATGGACTTTGTCTTTTACCAAATAGGTCTATCTTCTGTATACCCCCTACCTTGTCACAACACAACTGATTGGCTCAAATGCATTAAGAAGGAAAGAAATTCCACAAATTAACTTTTAAGAAGGCACACCTGTTAATTTAAATGCATTCCAGGTGACTACCTCATGTAGGTGGTTGAGAGAATGCCAGGAGTGTGCAAAGCTGTCATCAAGGCAAAGGGTGGCTATTTGAAGAATCTTAAATATAAAATCTATTTTGATTTGTTTAATACTTTTTTTGTTTGTTTACTACATGATTCCATATGTGTTATTTCATCGTTTTGATGTCTTCACTATTATTCTACAATGTAAAAATAAAGAAAAACCCTGGAATGAGTAGGTGTGTCCAAACCTTTGACCGGTACTGTATGTAATACAATTCATGTTATAACCATGATCGATGTTGAAGTTTTCGATTAAAATATTAAACAGTTCAAGCTCTAATTCCCTTTGTACCTCTGTCTGTGTATCTCTGTCCGTGTGTGTTACCAGATCTCTCGGCGGCTGTGGACCTGTCTGTGTGGGAACACCCTCTTCTTCTTTAATAATGCCAAGGACACTCACGTAAGTGCTCTCTGTGTGTGTGTGTGTGTGTGTGTGTGTGTGTGTTAAACACTTTGTATATCTTCAGGGATGAGTTATTGTATATGTTAATTTATGATTATCTGTGTATCTGTTGCAGTATGTGGAGAAGATGGATCTCAGTGGCTTTGTCTCACTGAAAGACGACTGCAGCCGAGACAGAAACCTTGAGGCAGCTAGACTCATACTGCGGATGAAGGATGGAGAGACAAAACTCACAGTAATAAAACACACAGACACACAGACACACACACACACACACACACACACACACAGCCAGAGAGTAACAACCTCTTCTCTGTTCTCCTCTTATCCAGGTTGCCAATCTAGAGGCTCGAGAGCTGTGGAAGGGTTTCCTCCAGTCTGTCATAGATGTAAGTATCAGACACCCTACATCACAGTATAAACCTGTCTGATTGGTGGTTGCTCCCTGACCTGTCAGTAACCCCCTGTGTGATTGGCTGTTGTAGCTGAGTGTGCCCAGCTGTTTGACGTTGCTGCCGGGGCAGGTGCAGATGCTGAAAGAGGTGGTGGACCGAGAGAGGAACAGACGCAGAGCAGCACGCACCCCCACCCGCGCTCCCCCCTCACCCCTATCAGTACCTCTACTGGGGGAGATCCCATCGTGAGTCGCGCACACACACCCACACACACTGCTGACACTGAAGTGAATGCAGGTGTGTTACACTTAGGTGTGTGTGTGTATATGACACTGCGGTATATGTATGTTTGTGTGTGTGTCTCTAGGTGTTTCCGGCCTGTGTCGAGGACTGAGGCAGAAGTTCTGTTAGAGAGACATCCAGACTGTGGCAACATGCTGCTGAGGCCCGGCAGAGACGGATCCTCATTGGCTGTCACCACTCGCCAGGATCTCAACGGGTAATGGCCACTCAGCATAGGTATACACACCTAGATCTGCAAGCATTTTTCTTAATGATTTGATCCATCAATTGCGCTCTCTCTCTCAGGTCAGTGTTCAGACACTATCGTGTGACTCAGAGAGAGCAGGGAGGATATGTGATAGACGTTGAGAACCCAGTAAGTCCAACACACTCCCAGACACATTGTTTCAACAGGCATATAAACACATGCTACATTGTTGCCTCATATCTTGCTATTCCATGGCTCCTAACTCTGTTTTCCCTCTAGATTCCCTGTGCTACGCTTCATGATGTCATCGATGCTCTGGTGGAGAAGACAGCAGGAACCCTACAGCCTTTTCTTCTGGAGGAACCTTATGAGGAGAACATCAGTGAGACACACAGACATACTTGAATCCTTAACACATTTTCACTTACACACAGTGTTGCTTGAAATCCTGGGAGATACAGTATCTTAGGTTCTGTTCAATGTTCATGTAGTTTATTGATATTTGTGTCTTTTTTTTTTTTTGCGCGTTCAGCGTTTGTTTCGTCCAATGATGAGAATGGAGAGAGAATCCTACACTGTGCCCCTTCCAGCCCACTACCCAAAGCCCCTGCCCTACCCCCCAAACAAGGTACCCAGAAATCCTACACCACACACACACAAACACACAAACACACACACACTAACCGCTCTGTTTGTCCTGGTGTAGAGCGATGGAAACCCCTACCCAGGTCTCCCGCTCCCGACCGCCGTATCCTGTCGGCTGTGACATCACCAGTACCGTCATCACCCAGCAGCCCAATGAGACGGCTCGTTCTCTCCCCCTCCCCACTCCTCGCACAAAGTGAGTGGCATGTGTCCTGATCAATGTATCCATGAATTCAAGCATACTCATACTACAGAGGTCTCACTCCTCTCTCCTTAGGCCTCACAGAGGAGCTCAAAATGAAACTGGAGAAGAGACGGACCAGTCAGGAGTGACTTCCTGTAATTGCTCAGCCAACTAGTGGTCAGAACTCTTCCACCAGCAGCAGCAGCTCTCTTCTCTTCCTGTGCCTTCTGATTGGTGGACTACAGAATAGTTGCACAACGCTGGTCCTCATGGATCACAGTCCTGCTGAACCATTGGTCTACAGTACCTTTAAAAGTGTTTCCCACCATGTTTGGGTAACGCACCTTATCCACCTGAGCTGTGTTCAGCAGCGTAAATTTGCAGCCTCAAAACTTGACCGTTTTCAAGAAGGGATAACCAGTGGGGTTGAGCATTAGATGAGCACACAAACACAAAGGACCAGTGACTGAGCCTGTTGTTACTCTGTTATTCCGATTGAGCCAATGTCTATTGTCCTGCTGCTGATGTAACTGACGCCACACTTTAGAAGTGAGAGAGTGACACCAGAAGCTTGAGAAACCAGCCTAGAGAGAGACTAGAGCAGTAGTCACCAACCCTGGTCCTGGCTACTGGGTGGGTGTGTGCAGGCTTTTGTTCAAACCCAACACTAACACACCTGGAACTGGAACAAAAGCCTGCACACCTTGAACCTGTACACCACTGCACACCTTCCAGGTCCTGGGTTAATGACCACTGGATTAGAGATTAACATATCTAGTTGTTCTCGTGCATCTAGAATGCCAATGCTCTAATCTATTGTATTATGTTGGTGCTATGATGGTATGGTGCTCTACTTGACTAAACCTTCTCTACTGTGTGTGTCGTTGCTACAACTCACGTAAAACCTTATTTTCTACTGTGTGTGGGTGTGTGTGTGCTAGGCCTAGGCTACTGTTAGCTGACTAAACTCAACTCCATGATTTACGATGGAGTTTAGCGGCGACTAGTGTGGGCAGACTTGAGCTCCGACATCACAATAATGACGTTTTTATCAAAAACGACTGATTTCAGCACCCAAGGAATAGCCCGCAATTACACAGAACAATGTTGTGTGTAATTGTGGGCTATTCTTTGGGTGCTGAAATCAGTAGTTTTGGATAAAACAATTATTTTATGTGATGTCGGAGCTCCAGTCCGCCCACACTAGTCTCCACTCAACTCCAATCGGGTAGGCTACTGTATGACCTATGACCTACTGGTGCCGGGACACTTTTTACTCCTCAAAGGTTCTCTGTCCCCTGTCGCGACAAAAACAAACATATTAGATCTTAAGAAATGAAAGTATTTTAATTTAGGCTTACTATACAGCATTGATTGCATTTGCTCCTCTTGTTGTTTGGTGTTGTGGGCTGGTACACAAGCGCCATCCAGTGGAACTCAAACCCTGTGGTCATTGGCTGATTTGTTCGGAAGGAGTGCATCCTCTACTGGACTCTCTCAGAACTACATTTTCTTGTACCATTCTCTCTATGTTGTGTGTGTTGTTTAAGAATAATATCAGTGTTATTTATAAGATGTCCTATTCAAGGATATTAAAGAAATGGTTTGCATGAAACAGGAATACTTGCTTGTTTCTGTTTTGTTACACCAACAGACTCTTGCAGCCTTTCCTCTGCTCTCATCGGAGCCTCTGGAAGCAAAGGGCAAACTTGAATGAGAGCAAAATCATCTCTAGCCTACCTTCCATAATTGTTTCAAAAATGTTTATTTTGTTAGTCAGTCTCACTTAGATAGCATATTTAAAAACTGCACACATTTAGCTCCACCCTATGGAAAAAATGTTTAGGATTGCAGGAAATGAGCTGTAAAACAAAATGAGTAGAATTGCACAAAAGGAGTTATATAATAGCAAAATCTTCTCTCCACCTCTTGGCAAAATGAGTAGAATTGCAGCAAACTTGCTTTAAAGCTGCAACATTTTCTCTACACCCCATGGGAAAATGTGTAGAATTGCATTAAATTAACTCTGAATCGTAAAAGATTATCTCCGCTGTCAAGAGGGGGGCCACTAAAATATTTAGCTCTCAATGTGGTGGTGGTGGTGGGGATGGCGGGTATGATTGTGGGTACGCAGACCCGAGAGCAACTTTGGCCCCTCATGAGTTGAGATTTTTTGTGTCCCCCACTCCCATCAAAGTTGCCCATCCCTGCTGTAGAATACTATACTACACACTGTAGTTTCCCTTGATCGTATGGTGCTTACTATATGATATTGTAGTCTACTGTAGAACAGTGTTTCTTAATCCTGGTCCTGGGGACCCAAAAGGTTGCACATTTGTGTTTTTGCCCTAGCACTAATCAGCTGATTCAAATGATCAACTCATCATCAAGCTTTGATGATTTTAATCAGGTTTGTAGTGCTAAGGCAAAAACTAAAATGTGCAACCTCTTTGGGTCCCAGGACCATGATTAAGAATACGCTACTATAGAATTCTATACTCCACACTGTAGTATCCCTCAATCGTGTGTGGTACTTACTTTGAATTTTGTAGTATACTGTAGAATACTATACTACACACTGTAGAATCCCTCAATCGTAAAATATATATATATATATATATATATATATATATATACAGGTATATGCCTAAATAAAGGAAACACTTGAGTAAATGAGGGATACAAAGTATATTGAAAGCAGGTGCTTCCACACAGGTGTGGATCCTGAGTTAATTAAGCAATTAACATCCCATCAAGCTTAGGGTCGTGAATAAAAAGGCTCAGTTGCCCATTATTTTGGCTACCATAGAGCTCAATGACTTTGAAAGAGGGGTTTTAAAGGAGCATATGGGGTTTAAAGGTTGTGTTTGTGTGTCTTAGTCACAAGATCTCAACCCAATTAAACTCTTATGGGAGATTCCAGAGTGGTGCCAGAGGCACCAACAAAACACCAATTGATGGAATGTCTTGTGTAAGAATGGTGTAGCATCCCTCCAATAGAGTTCCAGATGCTTGTAGAATCTATGCCAAGGTGCATTAAAGCTGTTCTGGTGGCTCATGGTGGCCCAAAGCCCTATTAAAACAATTTATGTTGGTTTTTCCTTTATTTGGGCAGTTACTGAAAGATCATACCCCAAAGACATGCTAACCTCCCCTGTTAATGGAGGAATGGAAACAGAACACATAACTAAAGTGATCTCTAGTGTTCTGGAACAGAACTGTTATTTTCTAATCTTGAGAACCGGTTAATAGTGGTCTTTACAAATATTCCTAATGTCTAGTATATAATTCTGTAATTATAATGCTAGTAATAGCCTAAACACATTCGAGTTCACTTCATGTTCAGCGCTTCAAGCCAAGCCCCCTCCATGTCCACCACTCTCTCTCCCCACCGCTGAAATGTCAGTTGCATCTCGTACCACCCATTCCATAGCAAGCTTCTCTAGCCGTGCTAATGGGTCGAGTAAATTAATGATCTATTCTGTAAAACCTGTTGATTTCACAGGTTTAAAAAATTACGAAAAATGAACTATATGAGCCGTTACTTTTTTGGGTCTCGAACCGGTTCAGAACTTTATTTTCTGGTCTGAACGGAACGAAAAAAATAGGGGTTCTGTTCAGAACGATTGGAAAATACTTTTTGTTACAACTAAATGGGTCATACTTTGACTGTATCCAGCACTTACTGTGACTGAACAGTATGCAAAGGATGAAAGTGAAGTTTTTATTTGGGAAACTCATTTTAATTAGAACAGAGTGTTTTAACGGTTGCCAAATAATTATATATATAATATTTTTATAATCAATCAAATGTATTTATAAAGCCCTTTTTACATCAGCAGATGTCACAAAGTGCTTATACAGATACCCAGCCTAAAATCCCGCAAAATAAACACTACTGTGTGCTTGTGTCTTGAAAGGCTTGTTATTATATTTTGTGGAATTGCCCATTGTATATATGCTGTGTGAATGAGATTAAAACATGAACACACATTGAAAAAATAGTTGGATTCGGCTATTCAGACACAACAGAGGCATGGCAGTGCCAATCATAGATATACCAAGAGCCGTATGAATAAGGGCGAAGGTGTTGAGTGTAATAATGTTGACCATATTGGATTCAGAATCAAATGTATTTACACCAACAGTTTTAATAGGTATGAGTGTTGTACACAATTCTGAAAAACAGCTACCAAAAAGCAAAGTTTACATTCATCATAATTATTGCTAGTTGATATTTCTGCCTATTGTATAGATCTGTGTCTACAGGTTTATATTTCAAAAAGTATTTAAGATATCCTAATGCTGTTTATTTGGGTAGACAATTGACTGCTTGTATTCCAAATTTTAGCAATATCAGAGCTTGCAATATTGGGTTACCCCTCCAGCCTGACATTATTCTACACTGTTTGAGTTAAGGGGTGTGTCACAATATCTATAAATGTAACCACTTTTGCAGTAAAATATTTTTACACAACCATACATCTCATATATGGGAGACCTTAGAGATATGGAAAAACATGGTTGAGCTTTGTTATTCCTCAGGTAGGGGTATCAAAAAAAATAAACTAAAGCCCTTTTTGAGGATTGGCCTCTAGCCTAAGGTGCCTTCTCAGGATCCTGTTAACTGTATTGTATCAGTGTTGTTTATGTTATTAAAACTCTTTCTACCTGAACGATTTATGGCGTCTCCAATGTGTGTGTATAGAATAGCCAACAGGCTTGACTGGTTTCCATCTGGGGCAAGAGTGGACTTGCTAAGAATGTGCTAACATTGGGGGTTAATTAGTCCTAAATAGAACAGCTGTTGTTCCTAAGATTGAAAATAGGTCAACATTATGTTTAGCCAATGGTAAAAGTGACAGTTTACTATCTTATGATTTGTTGACATCCTCTTCCTGACTGATTGAGGCATACTTAATGCTACTCTTAGGAAAATAGAAATGTTGTCAAATATTTGCCTCACAGCTCTGATGGCACCAAATGGAAGCCAGCTAGGAAAATAATCTTTAATATGTAATTTCAGAGACAGGTACATTGAAAATCACCATCTGATCAAACTAAAAATACAAACCATTATTTGTGACACAACAGAATGGGCAGGGCTGCCATAGTAATAACACAGAGAAGTAGATCCATAGCGTGTCAATTATTTTTTTGAGGCCTTCAGACTAAACATTAACAGCTAGAATACATATTAACCTTACAGATGATCCCAACTGATGTGATGTCTGATCTATACATTCCATTTCTATGGTTAAAACCTTGCAGTTTGAGGTTCCTGGTCCGGATTGGGGTCTAGGCCCAGGACTGGTGTTGGTCTGTTGAGGTTCTAAACTCAGCCGGTTCTATCTCCTGTAGCGGTACCTCTTGAAGTGGAACCAGAGCTGGAAGATCCCATTGGCGAACTGACAACGGAACCCGTGGCGGTGAGAGTACTCCCACTCGCGGTTAACGATCTTAAAGGCAATGTCCTCGTATGGCGGGCCCGCATGGAACCGCAGAACCCCAAAGTCCTTGTTGTCGGGACTGGGTTCTAGGAAGTACTGCGGTGTGGAACGTTTGTTGATCAAGTCCGGGTAGAAGATGTTGAACTTGTAGCCCTGGACGATCTTTGGCGGAGGGTTGTCGAAGTCGTAATGGGTCTGGTTATATTTGTTCCACTCGAAGCCTGTGTGGACCCTGTTGAAGAAGCGAGGTTTCCGGGGACGGTATTTATCAGCCCACAGGTACATCTTCCCTGTGAGGGGAAGCTCTACGCTAAACTGAGCCTCGTCCCCACCCATGCCCTGTTTGGCGCGACGCACAAACTCATCCTCTGCATTCTCATTGGCATCACCTGGAGAACAAGGGGTAAGCAGAGAGAGAAAGATTGATTAATTTGACAATGGGTAGAGATAGGCCTTGTAAGAATGACTGAGCGTTTTTGTATGTATGAATATGGGTGTGGGTATGCAAAGCCTCTTACCTGTGACGGCGAGCTGTCTGCGTGAGAGGTGTAGTTTGTGTGTGTCTTCATCAGGTGTGATGGTGTGTGTGTCCAGCGGTAGCTCCGAGGGAAGCAGCAGTGTGGGACTGTAGCGGCCAGAGTCATACTCTGCCTGGCTCTGCTGGATCAAATCCTCCTCTGTCAGAACAGCCTCTACCACCTCACCCTTCTCCTCTCCATCCCCGTCTCCCTCCGTGGATGGGCCCGCCACTTGCTCATCCTTCTCCTCTGTATCCCTCTTCTGATTGATGGAAGGGGAGGAAGAGGAGGGGCCAGGCACCTCTGAGGGAGTGTCTTTCTCGCTCTCGGTCCTGTGAATGAGAAACAGAGGAGGCAAAGGTCAAACCTTGTGTACATGAGTGTGTGTGTGTGTGTGTGTGTGTGTGTGTGTGTGTGTGTGTGTGCGTGCGTAGAAAGAGGTTGATGGTGTGCGTGAGTGTACTCACACAGCCTCCTCCTCAGGCTCCTCTTTGATGATGGGGAAGAGAGGCTCACTCTCCACTCCCTGCTCCTGTTTCAGCTTGAACAGCTTCTGACGCAACACGTCCTGGTGCCTCTCTCTCAACCTACAACACAGATAGGGATTTACATTTTTTAAAACATGTTAGTAATATAGCAGACGCTCTCATCCAGAGCGACTTACAGTAGTGAGTGGATACATTTCTGTACTTTTCCCTGTACTAGTCTCCCGTGGGAATCGAACCCACAACCCTGGCGTTGCAAGCGCCATGCTCTACACACACAAACAACCGGTCCTCACCGTGCTCGGCCCATGTAGACCCTGACTTGCTGCATCAAGCTCTCCCAGTAGCCTATGTCCAGATTGGATCCCCCAGCTCGGATCTTAGTCTCGATGTTGAGGTTCAGCGCCTGGAGCTGGCTGTACGTCTTTCCCTTAAACACTATCTGAACATCGGTGCTCACTGACGTGTTAATGCCATCACGACGGTCACCTGGAGAACAGAGAGACAGTTAACGAAACAGAAAACATCACTAGAGAGACTAGGGCTGCACCAGAAAATGCTCTATATATTACACTACTTTTAACCAGGGTGCCATTTCTGACACACCCTAGGAGAGAGAGACAAGGGGAGAAATGCCTAGCCGTAGGCATAAAGTATAGAGGTTGATGGTGGACAGCCAAGACAGAATATGGGCCAATGAGAGAGAGCAATACTGAGATGTCCATGTAGCTGGACCTATGAGAGGTTGAGGTGGTGCACCTGGGCCTTTTCCAGATGCCTCCAGTTTCCGGAGCTTGCTGATCTCATCCTCTGTGATGGTGGTCATATCCCTCCAGAAGTCTACATTCTTCCCCTGCTCCAGCTCCATGTACACCTACAGGGAAAACACACAGGGTCACAAACAAACACTCTCTTGCTCTCTTCCTCCACACACCACAATTTCTCAACCAACAAGCTCCATTTATTCTAGAAAGACAGTAAGCGCACACACACCTTGATATCTTCAAGCAGGTCGTCCATGTCAGTGACAGTGAGTCCATTGAGGAAGGTGTAAGGTTCGTGCATCTCCACAGCCAGGTCGTCATCTTCAGCACTGATGTACTTAGCCAACAGGTCTATGGGCTTAGCACGGCCGTCACGGATACGGATCTTAGACCTAAACAAACAAACATTTATTAGTTAGAGGGCTACACACAAATCCACATCGGCAAACACCGGAGCAGCGAGGCGTTGTTTTTGGACCAGGCTGTTTTTGAGTGAGTAAATGGAACTACAGTGCCTTCGGAAAGTATTAAGACCCCTTGACTTTTTCCACATTTTGTTACGTTACAGCCTTATTCTAAAATTGATTAAATAAATAAAAATCCTCATCAATCTACACACAATACCCCATAATGACAAAGCGAAAACAGGTTTTTAGACATTTTTGCAAATGTATTACAAATAAAAAGCAGAAATACCTTATTTACATAAGTATTCAGACCCTTTGCTATGAGCCTCGAAATTGAGCTCAGGTGCATCCTGTTTCCATTGATCATCCTTGAGATGTTTCTACAACTTGACTGGAGTCCACCTGTGGTAAATTCAATTGATTGGACATTATTTGAAAAGGCACATGCCTGTCTATATAAGGTCCCACAGTTGACAGTGCATGTCAGAGCAAAAACCAAGCCATGAGGTCGAAGTAATTGTCCATAGAGCTCCGAGACAGGATTGTGTCGAGGCACAGATCTGGGGAAGGGTACTAAAAAATGTCTGCAGCATTGAAGGTCCCCAAGAACACAGTGGCCTCCATCATTCTTAAATGGAAGAAGTTTGGAACTATAAAAATACTCTTCCTAGAGCCAGACGGAAGCCACTCCTCAATAAAAGGCACATGACAGCCCGCTTGCAGTTTGCCAAAAGACACCTAAAGATTCTCAGACCACAAGAAACAAGATTCTCTGGTCTGATGAAACCAAGATTGAACTCTTTGGCCTGAATGCCAAGCGTCACGTCTGGAGGAAACCTGGCACCATCCCTACGGTGAAGCATGGTGGTGGCAGCATCATGCTGTGGGGATGTTTTTCAGCGGCAGGGACTGGGAGACTAGTCAAGATCGAGGGAAAGATGAACAGAGCAAAGTACAGAGAGATCCTTGACGAAAACCTGCTCCAGAGCGCTCAGGACCTCAGACTGGGGCAAAGGTTCACCTTCCAACAGGACAACGACCCTAAGCACACAGCCAAGACAAAACAGGAGTGGCTTCGGGACAAGTCTCTGAATGTCCTTGAGTGGCCCAGCCAGAGCCCGGACTTGAACCCGATCAAACATCTCTGGAGAGACCTGAAAATAGATGTACAGCAACGCTCCCCATCAAACCTGACAGAGCTTGAGAGGACCTGCAGAGAAGAATGGGAGAAACTCCCCAAATACAGGTGTGCCAAGCTTGTAGCGTCATACCCAAGAAGACTTGAGGCTGTAATCGCTGCCAAAGGTGCTTCAACAAAGTACTGAGTAAAAGGTCTGAACACTTATGTAAATGTATATTTCCGTTTTTGATTTTGAATAAATTGGCAATTTTTCTAAAAACCTGTTTTTGCTTAGTCATTATGGGGTATTGTGTGTAGATTGAGGGGACAAAAAACAATTTAATCAATTTTAGAATAAGGCTGTAACGTGACAAAATGTGAAAAAAGTCCAGGGGTCTGAATACTTTCCAAATGCACTGTATGTGAGAGGTTATTGAGAGTCAGGGTTTACAGAGGGACAGTAATGAAGGTGGCACCACTAACCGTAGCTTGGCCTGGTGCAGGTGGAAGTTGTCCTCTTGTTCTGCCCAGGTTTTGAAATGCTCCGCCTCCTTTTCTCTCTGCAGCATCTCCAGCTCCGTCTCTCTCATGGCCTTCTCTCTCTCCCTCTCCAGACGCAGCTGCTTCACCTACACACAGGCAGACACACAAACACAGTTACACACACAGTTACACACACACAGGTCCTGCGCTTGCATGGCTTTCTCTTTCTCGCCACATTGTTCTAAATCTATCAAACACACAGACAGACAGTAAAATCGCATGAGTTCGTTCAACTCCAATGGACTCAAATGTAACACTATTTTGGGGTTTATATGGTCCCACCCCCATTTTGTATTAAAACTACTCTGGTCATGTTGTTTGGACACTAAAAGGAGTAAATATCCAACTCTCACTGAGTTGGTTCAATTTAACTGCAATTGCCATTTTAGTATTTTCAGTGTAGTTTTTAAATCAACTCCCATGCTATGTTACACTTTTCTGTGTTGTTTTGAATTAACAATCAACTACATTTACATTTTAGTCATTTAGCAGACACTCTTATCCAGAGCAACTTACAGTTAGTACAGCAGAGTACATATCTCTATGGTTAGTTATAAGGCTGTAAAGCCTTATTTGAATATTTATTCATGTGTCACATAGTGGTAGTTTGCAATGTGATATCCAATCTGTTGGAAGCCAACTTGCAGGAAGATATCCAGCACACCTTTACATCACTCACAACTTGCATTTAGAATGCCTGTCAGAGTAGCAGGTTGCCGTTTATTGTCATGAGTCTTGTCCTGGAGGCAGAAATGAGCGATTTCCCCTTAGATAGGCCAGCTACAGAGTCAAAATTGGTTATATTGTAAAAATTAATGAAATAAAAAAAACTTTTTTGGTCTTCATTTAGGGTTACTCATTAGGGTTAGCAGTGTGGTTAAGGTTAGGTTTAAATCTGATTTTATAACTTTGTGGCTGTGCTAGCTAGTGACCGCTTGTTCGTAAATTCAATCTGGAGTGACAGAGTGCGCTGCGGGCGTACGTACATTCAGAGCGTTTGTCAGATTGTCTGTTTCGCTCTCGGAGCGTTCAGAGCGCACACTGGACGCATTGGCGAGGAGTAGAGTTGATCCGAGCGTTCTGACCTCACAGTCAAGCACCTAAGCTAACGTTGGCTAGCTACACACCTCACTCTGACCATTTTACTCGCCCTAGCCTAGCAGAGCTGGTTAGGCTGTTTTTATGTTATCCAGGGCGTTGGTGACTGTAACTGTGCTGCTGGCAACAATTTAATTACGCTTTTTTGCCGATGTTTACTGATACCAGCCATATTCAACTGTTGTTGAGCGTTCGTAAATTCATCAGTTACTCTGCGCTCTGGCACATTCAGACGAGAGTGCTCTGAAATCGGAGTAGATAGCCAGAGCGAATTTACGAACGCACCCTTATAGAGACGTGGCCGCAGCCATATTGAAACAAACTCATGGCTTTTTTTATCAAGCCTCTGATCAAGAAGTGAATCAAGTAAAAGCTAAAACTACCAATTTGAGATTGAATAACAATACAATACTAACAACCATGTTAACAAGCCTGTAAAGTCCGGTCAGAAATCCAGGTTTTTAAGCACATTCAGCTGTACGCGACATTTGTGATTTTCACATGGGCATCGGCTCTATGTACTATTATCCTCCATTAGAAAGCTAGCTAAATGCATGATGTCCACAATAACAAAGCAGTTAGCTAGCATCGAATAAGCCTGTAGAGTCCAGTCAAAAACCCACTGTGCTAGCTGTGTTAAACATGACAGTAGTTTTGACAATGACATCGGATCGTTCTGTGTTTTTCACTTCAAAATGTATGCCAAACAAAAACCATTGATTTAAAAGATTTTCAAACCATACAACTCTATGCACAAGGGCTACTTTTAACAATTTCCACTAAAACATTTACAAAAACGAATTTAGTGGAAGAACTGTGCAGATGCAAACTTTGGTAACGGAATTACGGTAAAGTCTCCCTCAGGTTTGTATGAGACCACGTTTTCCAAAAACATGTTAAATATCTGGTCCGAATTAAGATTAAATGATGTCTGCTATCAGCTATGACATGGCACCTTGAGTGTGAAAATATATATTTTGGTTATTGAACTACAGTGAGTGAAGTGGATTTACACCCGGTACCGGCATTACAGTAATCGGAATTACATCATGTGTCCCTGATCTGTACTACACAGAAATGTATAATTATGGACATTAGAGCACAGTAGAGCAGAGTTCAGTAGAGTATAGTTCAGTACAGTACAATATACTATACTCTACTCATTGTACAGTACTGTATTCAGTACTGTGCTATCCAAACTTATAAAACATACGTCTATGATAGGTTCAGATTTGGTTCAACTACTTTTTAAAAGTCCATGGACGTCCGGTGTCGGTCGGTGCTCAGTAAGTGAAGATGCTGGTTAAAGTAAATGGAAAGAGAGGGGGCTCATGGGTAGGTGTCAGTAAGACCTGGTAGAGGTGACATTAACTAGAGAAAGAGAGAGATAGAGGGGTTGTCCAGACTCAGACTGTTTTAACACTCTTGGTTTGACCACCAGAAAGACAAAGAAAAAAGTTATGAGCTTAACATAAAAGTATGCCAGTGGAAGAGAGGACAGTAGCAGGTGACCCAAATGTGATTGGTAACTATTATGATTTCCCATTGTAGCCAATTCAGTTGCAGTAATTCCGGAGCAATTTTTTTGGTAATTCCTTTACCAATTTGGTCACGGAATTACGAGTTTGAATCACATAATAATTCATAAACAAAATTGATATCAGTAAAATCACTAACTAATTGGAAGGTCTACCATTACTTGTTACTTCTGTGCACTTTCATTATCCTCCTTCCTCATGAGGGAGAGAAATTAGAAAATATTTTTAAGATATGTGGGTTTTTGGTAATGGAATTTCGAGTCACAAGGCAATATTTCTTTAACTTACAGAAGGTAAACAATTTATCCAAAACTAAATATAAGTGTTGATATTAGTTGGCAGGGGTCTTTACGTCAACATTATTGTGTTTTTATACATTTCTGATACCTTTTAATACTTTTTCTGGTAGATGTTTTTTAGACCCCTTTTCCATCTGTTTATCCAGAAATCAAAGCCATTACTTATGCCTAATTTTTTAAGATGGAAAATGGTTGAAAAATGCATCTATGCCTTCATTTCCCAAAAGTATAGACACTTAGCTTTCATTTGACATGCTGCTATGAACTTCACGTTGGTGCTCATGGGTCCTTTTCAGTGGAAATGCCCTGGAGTTAAAAGTACTCCAACCCAATAAACTCCAGTTATCAACACTAACTCCAGGGAGTGTATCACTCTCGAGGGTTAAGATAACTCCCAGTAGAGTAAATTTAACACCGATTTCAACTATCCTTGATTTATAGTGCAGACCCAGAAAACTCTTGTGTTGCATGGAAGCATACCTTCTGCAGTTCTCTGCGATTCTCCTCCTGGATACGTTTGTTCCTGTCCTTCAGGTCCTTCTCACCCAGATGGCCAATCCCCTTCCTGTCCAGAGCCTGACCACAACAACAACATACAGAAACACACATATTCCTCAGAGACTGGTCTGATGAAGCATGAAGACCCAACGTTGAATTGCATATAATTCTAAGTCGGGCAGAAATGAGCATTTGGATCAGGAACATTTCCTTTCATGACCTCTACAAGCCAGAATGCTGAATAAAATTACACTTTACCGGTTATCCGTGTGGTTGTTCCTTTTGCTGGTAGGAATGTGAGACAAAATACCCACAGAATAATGTTATCAACCCGACCTTCAGTACGCTGTTCTGTATATCATTTGTATTTCCAGTTTTTATTTTCAATACTGATGCAATTCACACGTGACAAACACTTGCACAATATGGCCGAGCCTAACCGAATGGCAAACACCTCCAGCTGATTGCGAGGAAACGTGCTTCGGTCGTCAACATTCGGCTTTTGTTTACATATTGTGCATCACGTGTAATGCGACAACAGATTGATAATACAAGCGACAGAACCTACCGGCACCCCAAAAAGTCAGGTAAACAGCGCTTTCCTGTGGATCCCTTATCTCCCCCTCCTACAGCCAAAAGGACCAACAGCATGTACAACCGGTAAAATAAGTGCAAATATTTTATTCAAAATTCTGCCTTGTAGAGACTATTGCATCTTTTTTTTACAGCAACTTCTTTCCGGCTGATATTCATGGAGTAACCATGATATCAGTCTGCTGTTTAGGCAAGGTCTGATAACCACTGTACTTCTAAAAGCAGGAGGTTGATAGTCCCATATACAGCCATTTCTCAAGTGATCACTCTCCTCTCCCTGTCTTACCTTCTGCCATTTGAAGGTGCCCAGCAGGTTGTTGTCTCCGAAGGGGTTGTCTGCATTGGTATAGCCCATGTACTCCTCACTCCAGCCCATCTTCTCCCTCTTCTTCCTCTCCTTGGCCTCCTTCTTGGCCAGTCGTCTGGCCCTCTTCTCCTCTGGGGTCTCCAGGGCCTTCAACATCTCTCTCTGGTTCTTCTTCTCATCTCGGACCGAGGGCCCGGCCTCTCCAGACCCCGGGCTGCCTCCACGGGCTCCGCCATCCGACCCAGAGCTCTTAGATGAGTCTGAGGAGCCAGAGCGACGTCTCTTACACTCATTGTCCCTTTGGTCCTTCCCTCTGCTTCTTTCTCTTCTCCCACGGTCTTCAGTCCTCCAGCTGCTTCTCTCTCTGTCTCGACTTTTCTCCTTACATAGGCTTGGGTCCTTGTCTCGGCTTCTCATTCTCTCCCTGTCCCTTGTTCTCTCCCTCATCTGTCGTTCCCTCTCTCTGCTGGGGCTTCTGCTCCCTCTGTCTGCACTCCTCCGCCATCTCCTCTCCCGGTCAATGTTCCCCCCATCCCTCGATCTCTTCCCGTCTGCACTAGACCCTGAGTCGGACTGGGACTGGCTCCTGCCAATCTTCTTCTCTCCTTTGTCTTCTCTTTTGCTCTTCTTTTTCTCTACTTTCTTCCTCCCCTTTGGATCATCTGAGTCAGAGCTGATAGATAGAAAAACGTTTAGTTGCAGATACAGTATGTGGGCCATTTTTTGCTAACTACATGCACTGTACATTTTTTTTTAATATAGCTTAACCTGTAACGTTTACCTGGATCTGTCTTTTGATTTGCCCTTCAGTTTACGTCTCATGTCGCTGTCTGAGTCGCTTCTCGGCCCGGGATGGTCTCTGCTACGGGGCCGTTGTCCTTGTCGCCTCGCAGATCCACCACTGCTGTCCGAGTTTCCGCTCTCAGAACGCGCAATTCTCCGGGTTTTTATGTTCCGATCAATGGACCGACTCCGGCCTTTCTTCTCTTTGGGTGATCGTGATCTGCTTATTTTGGACCTGTTTCGATCCCGGTTCCGACTACGAGAGGTAGAACGGGACCGACGATGCTTTATTGGACCCATGGCAAAAGAGTTCCCAAATTGTTGTGGTCCGTTCTCTTTTCCGTCGCGTAAATAGGACCTGAACAATTATTTTTGTGCGCAGCACACAACTGTAATGTATTTGAGGGGAAAAAACGTTAAGAAAATTACAAACATAATTATTTAACTTGAAAACCACGAAGGGATCCTCTTTCCTAATAAACTTCGTATTGATTTTGTTCGCATTTGTTTAATTCTCAGGTATATTTAAAGCCAACCGCTGGGACTTGCATTGAGCCCTGACGCAGCTTGTAAACGTCATATTATAAACTGATTGGTCGTTTCGTTTGGAGCAGAATGGGGGATGGTGGCATACAACAGCGCTTTTCTAAAGTATTTTATCATGATCAATGAAATCCGCACACTACACCCCATCTATAAGTATTTCGTATAGACATATTTTAGTTTACACATCAATTGGCCTCGAAAAGGCCAAGCAAGGCACTTTACAGCAAAACAAACAACATTCGTGTTGTCGTAACGTCACACCATTTGATAGTATTCCAGAAATGCAGTGAGTGTAGTTCTTAAAACCCCGAAAATAATGTCATAAATGCATTGCTATACACAATTAATTGGAATACTTTTACAATAAACATGGTGATTAAAATGTATATCATGAAACATTTTTGCAATGCTGACAGAAGTTAAGTTCTGTTTAATTGGAACTACATTTCCCAGACGGCACTGCAATCTTATTGAACGTTTTGAGAGGAGAGGAGGAGACTGCTTCACTCTTCACATTACTTGTCAGCAGGGACATAGATGTTCGCAGTTGAAAAACGGCGTTGGTGAATAATTATTGTTTGTAGTCTTTGGCTGGTCCAAAACTAATTATTTTAGTATAACTATCAGTAGCAAAGTAACATTTTTTATATTAATTGGACCAATAGCTAGCACCTACTAGCTAGCTCCACGGCAGTTAGCTAGGTCGGTGAGCCTATCTACTAAAATACCAAAACATTATTATTTTTAGTATGAACTCTTCTAAATTCAGCTATTTCATATTGATAACTAGCCAGATAAAACATATTGCGCGATTTCACAACAAATCCATCGACTTGAAGCAAAATAAAGGTTAACTAACTAGTATTTGTGCGCATCGCGAAATCGCAACAAAGAAAACGTTTTTGTTTTGCAGAATCAGGTGGCTAGCTGGTTGCTAACTGTGTTCGAGTAAACAACGAGGTTCTCCGCCAAACATTAACAAGATTAGCTCGTTTGCTATTTTACCATGGCGCAACATGGTCCGACTCACGTAGCAAGCTCACAAAAAGCATTAATGTTAGAAATGAAGAGCCTTCAAGAGGAGCCAGTCGAGGGCTTCAGAATAACATTGGTTGACGAGGCAGATTTATACAATTGGGAAGTGGCCATTTTTGGACCTCCTAACACTCACTATGAAGGAGGGTATTTCAAGGTAAGTCAGCTTGTTTTGCAAATATGTAACATACACAAATGCTATTTTCCTAGTTTATATTGTTCACTAGCTAGCCATCATTACTAATGGACAACTACATTGTTGGCTTCCGTTAGTAGTAACGTTAGGCCCGTGAAAAACGTGACATCGCATCTGCTTTCTATTGATGCAGCCTGCAGTGACAAGCAGTACTGTTTAGTGTCAAACCTGTGTCAGGGTCACGCTGTTGTTGCTCTCTAGTATGGTCTACTCAGCACTGGGTTGCGACATCAGGATTACCATTGAATCCGGTTAGGTAGTTTAGCCCCCACAGACGCATGTTAGGACATGTTGCTGACATATTTGCTTCTCTCCCTGTGTCCCACAGGCTCGTATCAAGTTCCCCATTGACTACCCCTATTCACCACCTGCTTTCCGTTTCCTCACCAAGATGTGGCACCCCAACATCTATGAGGTAAGAAGAGATCACTGACACAATTCTAGAAAAATACATTAAACTCCATGTAATTAATTTTCAAACACATTTTGTGGTGTTAATCTAAATTTCTCTCCATCTTTTTATGTGGCCTAATCCCAGTCACACCTGCAATTTGTGATCTTAAACTTGTTTGTATTAATTTTAGCCTCTCCCTTGTTAGAATGGGGATGTGTGTATATCCATTCTGCACCCTCCAGTTGATGATCCTCAGAGTGGGGAGCTGCCCTCTGAGAGGTGGAACCCTACCCAGAACGTTAGGTACACATCTCAGCATGTTCTCTCACCCCCTCCCCTTCTCTCACCCCTCCCCTTCTCTCACCCCCTCCCCTTCTCTCACCCCCTCCCCTTCTCTCACCCCCTCCCCTTCTCACCCAGCATGTTCTCTCACCCCCTCCCCTTCTCTCACCCCCTCCCCTTCTCTCACCCCCTCCCCTTCTCTCACCCCCTCCCCTTCTCTCACCCCCTCCCCTTCTCACCCAGCATGTTCTCTCACCCCCTCCCCTTCTCTCACCCCCTCCCCTTCTCTCACCCCCTCCCCTTCTCTCACCCCCTCCCCTTCTCTCACCCCTCCTCTTCGCTCACCCCCTCCCCTTCTCTCACCCCTCCTCTTCGCTCACCCCCTCCCCTTCTCTCACCCCCTCCCCTTCTCTCACCCCCTCCCCTTCTCTCACCCCTCCTCTTCGCTCACCCCCTCCCCTTCTCTCACCCCCTCCCCTTCTCTCACCCCCTCCCCTTCTCTCACCCCCTCCCCTTCTCTCACCCCCTCCCCTTCTCTCACCCCCTCCCCTTCTCTCACCCCCTCCCCTTCTCTCACCCCCTCCCCTTCTCACCCAGCATGTTCTCTCACCCCCTCCCCTTCTCTCACCCCCTCCCCTTCTCACCCAGCATGTTCTCTCACCCCCTCCCCTTCTCCTTGCATGTTCTCTCCCCCCCCCCCCTCCCCCTCCCCCCCTCTGTTTCTTTCAGTTTGCTTCTGTTTAAGAAACGTTTTGCAACAGAATCGGCGGAATTAATACACCCCTGCTCTCCCTCCGCTTACTGTATCACTCTCCCGTCTATCTATCACGCTCCCTTTTCATCCCCTCTTTCTCTGTCCCTCTCCTCTACGCCCCCGCTCTCCCGTTGTGCTGTGTCACTCATACCCAGATCACATGACACTTGTCCATCTGGCTTCAGTGGAACCTCTCCAGGACTTCCTGGATCATGAACAGAACGCCTGTTACACTTTAGTTTATTTTCTGTCTGACCCAGTAATGTGGATACTATTAAGTCATGTTGACAAACATTTGTTTCTGTCAGTTCTTAAATTAGAAGTTGTAGGTCTTATTTTTACCAGCACCATTTGAGGTTTATATCAACATCGACAGGTTGACATATTTCAGAAATTGTACTTTGGAGAAATAGCCTTTATCCCACAGAGCAGGATCAATGAGTCAACCAGCTAACTTTGATAGACACTGCTTGGTGCTTCTTTCTGACATCCAACCCTGTGTCTCCTGTAGAACCATCCTTCTGAGTGTCATCTCTCTGCTGAACGAGCCCAACACCTTCTCCCCGGCCAATGTGGATGCCTCCGTCATGTACCGCAAGTGGAGGGACAGCAAGGGCAAGGACAGAGAGTACGCAGAGATCATTCGGTAGGTACACACACAAAGGACAAAGTGTTGCATACATCAAATCAAATGTATTGGTCACATACACATGGTTAGCAGATGTTATTGCGAGTGTAGCGAAATGCTTGTGCTTCTAGTTCCGACAGTGCAGCAATATCTAGCAAGTAATATCTAACAGTTCTACAACAAAAACCTAATACACACAAATCTAAGTAAAGGAATGCAATAAGAATATATAAATATATGGATGAGCAATGTCATTATCAGTGGCTTAGTCTAAGATGCAATAGATAGTATAGAATACAGTATATACATATGAGATGGGTAAAGCAAGATATGTAAACATTAAAGTGACATTATTAAAATGACTAATGTTCCATTTATTAAAGTGGCAATTTTCAGGTCTGTATGTAGGCAGCAGCCTCTCTGTGCTAGTGATGGCTGTTTAACAGTCTAAAGGCCTTGAGATAGACACCAAGGACAGAGAGTACAGCGCACACACACACAATTATTTATCCTCTCTATCTCACTGTCTCTCAGGAAGCAGGTGTTGGCCACTAATGCTGAGGCGGAACGTGACGGGGTGAAGGTCCCCACCACACTGGCCGAATACTGTGTCCGCACTCGTGCCCCGCCCCCTGACGAGGGCTCCGATCTCTTCTATGACGATTACTATGACGACGAGGATCTGGAGGATGAAGACGACTGCTGCTACGATGAAGATGACTCTGGGACGGAGGAGTCGTGACGCGTCCCAATTGTGAACCTGGACGGCTGACGCATGTGCTCCCTGACCTCTCCTCCCATCGGAGAGACAGTTCTGAAAGGACTACTTCACGTATTTTAAACCTCTCACTTTTTCTATCCACAGATGGCAAGTGGTATTCCCCCTCAGTTTCTTCTCAGAATCGAAGCACACTTAGGTTGGGCCTGGTGTGCACAGTTTTCTACCAGTGCAAAGGCTGCACCTGTTATTTTCAGAAAGGATTGACTAAAATAAAGCAAAAAATGACATGCTACCTTATGACCTTGTTTGACTATCTGTATACAATTTTTTTTTTAAAGGTGTCAACTTTGCACAGGTGAAAGCACTTGGTAAATCAGGCCCATAAATTAATCTCTCACTTGTTAAGTTTCACTTCAACTTGCCGCCTCTTTCTAGTTCACTCACACCTATAGCCTTCATTGACTGAACAGGCGACTGAAGACCTCCACCTGTCATGGTATCTGTGTGAGCGACACACCACTGAACTTACAGCAGAACTTATTTATCTCCAAGATGAGGTTCTGTCTGGCTTCTCTCCACCCTTACATTTTTGTGCGAGGAAAACCGACTCGATACTTTTTGCAACATGGTGTTTCTGCATGTCAGACATCTTGGACGCGTAAAATGTTCTCTTACAGATGGATCATTGCTTGTGTCGTCATATTGGTTTGATTTAATTTAGAAAAAGACTTGTGATCATGGAAACGCTAATGACTTCTCTCTGGGGGACCCCAGGTTGAGCTTAAGCTGTGGCCCAAACCCAGTTTTAAAATTTTAACAGCGTTTCAACTTTTCGCTGGCTTAGCCGTAACTATGAGGTGTTGTTCTCTGTCGTTTGAAAGTGGAGTGTGTGTGATTCTAAAGCGCTCAACGAAACGATGCTGCGGCAACCCGTTCTCCTGCATCTGGACAGAATCCCTTCAGAGACCCCTTTCTCAAGGTTCTCCTCTGCAAAGCAGGATAGAGCCAGAAACCTCAACTAGTCTTTGGTGGAGCCCAACTGTATGGAGAGAGAAAAAAAGTTAGCTGTATGTGTTTAGCAGCTTAATAGTTTGCTCTGTTTGCTGTTTGTTGTTTTATTATCCTCCTTTCATTGAGAATTATGCCTGTAGTCTTTGTTAGAGAATGGGTTGATGTTGGTGGGTTTCTGTAGGAAGATTGTATCTCTGTTCAAAATATGTTGTGGCAGTATCAGTCAGCAAGTCTTTGGAATTGGGAAAGAAAATGTCAGCCATTTTTGTTTTTACTTATTTATTTTGTGTGTGCTGCTGGGGGTGGGGGATGCTATCATGAATCTCCAAGCAGAGGTGTGTTTGCGTGTGTGTATCAGCAATATTGGATGTTGCATTTATTCTAATTTGGCTTAATTTAACTTTATCTCAGGATATTTAGGAATGAGGAAAAATATATAATTTTAAGATGGTAAAGTGTCTCTATTACCTGGTGGGCTTCAGAGATGGTTTACAGTAACATGTACCTTTACTGATATGCACATGTGGCTATATGGACAATCACTTTTTCATTTTATTTACATGTATGTGTTTTTTTTGTCTATTTAAAACAAAAAATAAAGAACTTTATTGGAAAACAAGTATTTTCTTCCTCCTACCCCCAATTGAAATGGGCTGTATGCATCGCAACTTTTTTGTACAACAATACCCTGCAAAAGTTTTAGTGTAACAATGGTGTGTGTGCTGTCTATAGTACATCAACCATAGAGAGCCTATTGAAATACTAGAGGGGCTATGCCAAACTCTAAAAGTTCCAGAATGGGGTGAAAATGGCAGCCATATTGGTCAGAGAGAAGTCCAAACCAGTCTAACTGGAATGAATGGTAGTAGAGGCATAATTCAGATTGCAATCATACAAAAAAATAAAAGTTAGGTATGGGATATCAGAACTTGTGTAATAAAGAATTGTGAATCTAAAATAGTCATATATACACTTAACAAAAATATAAATGCAACTTGCAACAATTTAAAAGATTTTGCTGAGTTACAGTGCAAATAAGGAAATCAGTCAATTGAAAAATTCATTAGGCCCTTATCTATGGATTTCAGATGACTGGGCAGGGGCACAGCCATGGGTGGGCATAGGCCTACCAAATCAGACTGAGTTTTTCCCCCACAAAAGGGCTTTATTACAGACATAAATAATCCCCCCCAGCCCCCCTCATTATCCCGCAGGTGAAGAAGCCGGATGTGGATCCTGGGCTGGTGTGGTAACACGTGGTCTGCGGTTGTAAGGCCGTTTGCCAAATTCTCTAAAACGATGGAGGTGGCTTATGGTAGAGAAATGAACATTCAATTCTAAGCAAACAGCTCTGGTAGACATTCCTGCAGTCAGCATGCCAATTGCACACTCCCTCAAAAAATTTGAGACATCTGTGGCATTGTGTTGTGTGACAAAACTAAACAATTTAGTGGCCTTTTATTGTCCCCAGCACAAGGTGAACCTGTGTAATGATCATGCTGTTTAATCAGCTTCTTGATATGCCACACCTGTCAGGTGGATGGATTATCTTGACAAAGGATAAACATGCTCACCAACAGGGATGTAAACAAATTTGTGCACAACATATTCGTAATATAATATTTTTCTGCATATGGAAAATTTCTGGGATCTTTTATTTCAGCTCATGAAACATGGGACCAGCACTTTACATGTTGCGTTTATCTTTTTTTCACGTCAGCCCAGGACCTCCACATCCGGCTTGTTCACATGCAGGATCATCTGATACCAGCCACCTGGACAGCTGAAACTATGGGTTTGCACAACTGAAGAATTTCTGCACAGACTGTCAGAAACCGTCTCAGGGAAGCTCATCTGCGTGCTCGTCGTCCTCACCAGGGTCTTGACCTGACTGCAGTTTGCCATCATAATCGACTTCAGTGGGCAAATGCTCACCTTCGATGGCCACTGGCACATTGGAGAAGTGTGCTCTTCATAGATGAATCCCGGTTTCACAGTACCGGGCAGATGGCAGACAGCGTATATGGCGTCGTGTGGGTGAGCGGTTTGCTGATGTCAATGTTGTGAACAGAGTGCTCCATGGTGGCCGTGGGGTTTGGTATGGGCAGGCATAAGGTACGGACAACGAACACAATTGTATTTTATCGATGGCAATTGAATACACAGAGATACAGTGACGAGATCCTGAGGCCCATTGTCGTGCCATTCATCCGCCTCCATCACCTCATGTTTCAGCATGATAATGCACGGCCCCATATCGCAAGGATCTGTACACAATTCCTGGAATCTGAACATTTCCCAGTTCTTCCATGGCCTACATACTCACCAGACGTCACCCATTGAGCATGTTTTGGATGCTCTGGATCAACGTGTACGACAGCGTGTTCCAGTTCCCGCCAATATCCAGCAACTTCGCACAGCCATTGAAGAGTGGGACAACATTCCACAGGCCACAATCAACATCCTGATCAACTCTATGCGAAGGAGATGTGTCGCGCTGCATGAGGCAAATGTTTAAGGTGCATGCCGCCACCTACTGTGCTGGAGTGTGCGAGCAATCATGGTCTGCCTAATTCTGTACTACAAAGAAAATACAATTTAAATATACAAATATATAACTTCAACCACCCCCCCCCCCCCCCCAACCCAACCCAACCCATTAAACTGTATATATTATGCTGAAACAATCCACCCTTAGGACTATTCAGCATGTCTACAACCATTTCAACAGTAACATTACCCCCATTAACTCTTTTGCCGTATCCACAATAACCTTCAACCTGGCATTTCTGCTTTCCACAACCCGCGTCTTGTTGATAACTTCATAGCTTTCATTGGTAAGGTTAACTTTAATCACTATCAAAGTGTCCTTTGACACAGCACATTCATGAGCGCAAGATTTCTGATTTCTCCAAACCATGCCAGGACCAGAAGAAACACCAGCCCCGACATTAGGTCCACTTAGTACAGGAGCAGCCATGGAAGCTCCATCATTCCGCACTGTAGTTCCACCAATCTGTCTTACAGCCTCTGCATACGATACATAATGAATGATTCTATATCTCTGAGCCTCTCTCTGCACCCTGCATCCACCAAATGCTGCACTATGTTCCCCCCCACAATAACAACACTTGACCTTCACATTGCTCCGACAGATACGCCAGCCGTGCTTCTAGCTCCTGAGCAACTTTGCAGTATTTTGTTTTTTTATGTGTTATTTCTTACATTATTAGGCCAGATTTTTTTTTTATATTACTGTCGTGGAAATTCTTACAAAGGGATACTCGAAGTCAATCTTAAATTAATCATTGTTTATTGTGAACGCGCTGAAGAGGTTCCAACAAAATTAATGCACCATAGTGAACGTCTGTCAGAAGCTCTGCTCGGGCAGTCCCAGCAGTTGTCTTATATACGGCTATACACAGACGTCATATTTACATGATTTAGCATAATTAATTAATCATTACCGTTTTGTTTCATTCATGTGACCGACCAATTCTGGTTCATAACATGTGACAGACCAATACCTCACGAGGCTTCTTCTCTCTAAGCTGAGACTTTAAAACTGAGATATCTTTCGTTCTCAAAACAAGGTCTGGGCGTACTGCCAAATTGCAGATATTGATAAGTGAGGATTTGTTCAATCAGTCACTTGCATGAACACAGAAATTGGTTATTAGAACAGCACATAAATAGAACACAGAAATTAGTTATAAGAAAAGCACAAGTATAACATTTCCATCACATTACATACAATCGGAAATAACTTTTGGACATCAGAGCGGCTGTAACTCACCAGCATTACGACCAGGAATATGACTTTCCCAAATTGGATCCTTTGTTCGTACCACCAAGGGCAATTGAACTGATTCCATAGGCTGATCCAAAACACCGCTGGCGGAGAAGAGGTATTCAGAGTGGAGTCCTAGCTTCCAAGTATATTACTCGCTAATGTTCAGTCTCTGGATAGGACCTCCTTCCAGAGAGCCATCAGGGATTGTAACATACTCTGTTTCACGGGAACATGGCTCTCTCGGGATATACTGTCTGAGTCCGTACAGCCAGTTGAGTTCTCAGTTCATCGTGCAGACAGAAATAAAGATCTCTCCGGGAAGAAGAAGGGCGGGGGGGTATGTTTCATGATTAACTACTCATGGTGTGATTGTGATAACATACAGAAACTCAAGTCCTTTTGTTCACCTGACCTAGAATACCTCACAATCAAATGCCGACCGTATTACCTCCCAAGAGAATTCTCTTCCGTTATAGTCACAGCCGTGTATATTCCCCCTCAAGCCGATACCACGACGGCCCTCAACAAACTACACTGGACTCTATGCAAACTGGAAACCACATATTCTGAGGCCGCATTTATTGTAGCCGGGGATTTTAACAAAGCTAATCTGAAGAAAACGCTACCGAAGTTCTACCAACACATTGACTGTAGCACTCGCTCTGAGAAAACACTGGACCACAGCTACTCAACTTTTCAAAATGCCTACAAGGCCCTCCCTCGACCTCCCTTCGGCAAATCTGATCACGACTCCATTTTGCTCCTTCCTTCCTATAGGCAGAAACTCAAACAGGAAGCACCTGTGCTACGGACTACTCAATGCTGGTCTGACCAATCGGAATCCATGCTTCAAGATTGATTTGATCGCGCGGACTAGGATATGTTCCGGGTAGCCTCTGAGAATAATATCGACGAATACACGGATACGGTGACTGAGTTTATCAGGAAGTGTATAGGAGAAGTTGTACCCACGGTGACTATTAAAACCTACCCAAACCAGAAACCGTGGGTAGATGGCAGCATTCGCGCAAAAAACTGAAAGCGTTGTGGCTGGTTTCCCCTTTGTGGTCCGTGATTGTCTGTAGCCCCTGCCACATACGTCTCGTGTTTGAGCCGTTGAATTGCAACTCCACTTTGTCTCTGTACTGACTGTTTGATTGCCTTACGGAGGGAATAACTACACTGTTTGTATTCGGCCATATTCCCAGTCACAGACTGTTAAATAGCCAACA